>NC_071389.1:98050549-98125450 GCF_022682495.2 Desmodus rotundus | reverse complement strand
GGTCCAAGTGAGGCAGTAGGCTGTGGCTTCTCTTCTTCCTGGGGCTACGCTTTTCTGATGGAAAAAGGACCTAGGAGAAAACGCTACTGTGGAAGCTCATTCCCCTGCAAGGATCACAAAGTGCTATGCTAGCCCTCCCTCCTTTGCGGACGGGAAATCATCTCCGTAGCTCTTGGGCTATGACACGAGCCAGAGATCCTATATTGCAGCAAGGTACTTGGACAGGATGCTGACAAGAGTACGTACTATGTGAGACACCACCGCTTTCATCTCCTACTGCAATGAGAACATTGATAACACGTCAAATAGTGAGGATGGCTAGTGTTGAGGACACTTTTCGCACGACTTGATATAATCCCTGAATGACGCATGGGAGCGCAAACTCTTCACTGCTGTATTCTCAGAGTGGAATGAATGCCCTGGTAGGCCATTGAGGTACTTTTCGCTTCTTCCTCCTTGAACGCTTCACGAACGGGTGGAGTCCGAGGGACGTAGTATTGCCTCCATGGTTTCTTAGGCTACAGTCTTCTTCTCCCATCACATCTACTACCGAGATGGGAACATTGAGAAGACGCTGAACCCGGAGACGGCTTTGGGGAAAAAACCCGCTTCCTACGAAATAGGTTGATTCCCGAGTGATTTTGAGGAGCAAACATATCCTCACGAATGTATTATCTTCCACTGGGAGCCCCACAGGCTACTCTGGGATTCATATTCCCTTAGATCTTCAGAGACTTGGAGTCCAAGTCACGTAGCATGGCCTAGCGGCCTTCCAACGTCCGGATACGCTTTCCTCGCAGCACGCACAATTTGGCGAAAACAGTGGTAGCCCAGCTTACTCTAGTTCATAGTTGGCATAGTCCTGTGCTTCCGTTCACTCACACGGTTTGGGGAACGTGATTCCGGAACTCTCTGGCTAGCAACGTTACCGCCGAGATGATCATACAGAAAACCCATAGAAGAGACTTTCTAAGTCGGCCGGTTCTGTCGGCACCCGCTACATTTCGCACTCTACTGAACCGAGTCCATTGACCTAGTGTTACCCGCTGGAGATGAGATTTGCTAATAAGGCACTTGTGTGAAACATCCTGATTCCCTTGTTGTTTGGAAGCTGGGCACGAATTCCTTGCTGTTCTAGCAGAAGGAAATTCAGTCGAAAAGAGTCAGTGGACTGTGAGCTTCATGTGCATATCTAGGTTCGACAAACAGTTTTGTCCACAAGACATAGTAGGCAGTAGCTGCAGGAAATCTTCGGACTCTGCTATTTGGCTGGAACAAAGAGAGCGGCGAAAAGCCCACACGCGCAGCTCATTGTCCTGCAAAGTTCAGATGCTGCTATGTTCCTGTTCGTTCACTGCCGATGGAAAATGATTTCAGTAGCATTTTGGTTAGGACACAACGCAAAGCTCTGATATATCAGACACCTCCCGTTTAAAGATACAGTTAGGGTTAGGGCTAGCATTAGGATTACGGTAAGGGTGAGCTTTATTATTAGGGTTAGGGTTAGGGTTAAGGGTAGGGTTAGGGTTAGGGTTAGGAACAGGGTTTGCGATAGGGTTAGGGTTAGGGTTTGGGTTCATGTTACAGGTAGGTTGAGGTCTAGGGCTAAAGCTAGCTGACGGCCGCAGTTACAAGAAAGTGTATTTCACAGCGGTCATAGTTCTGTGCTTTCACTGAGTGCGTTCATGATGAGAAAGTGATTCTGTACATCCTTGCACTCAAACACAGCAAGGTAAATGATAACAGAGCAAAATAGCTGGTCATAGGTTCTGGAGAGGGTATGTGATATGGTACAAGGCACTCATTTCCAATTCACCTGATAGGAGCACATGGATCTAGTGCCGCGTTTTTGCTGAACGCCACTTCTCAGGAACATGTTCGTTCCCGAGTAACTTGGCAGCTTTCAAACCGTTCACTCCTGTGCTGTGTGAGAGAAAGTTACGCGAGTAGAGTAAGGGGACTGCTAGCTGCGCATGCATTGCTACGTTACAAACACTGTATGGTCCAAGTGAGGCAGTAGGCTGTGGCTTCTCTTCTTCCTGGGGCTACGCTTTTCTGATGGAAAAAGGACCTAGGAGAAAACGCTACTGTGGAAGCTCATTCCCCTGCAAGGATCACAAAGTGCTATGCTAGCCCTCCCTCCTTTGCGGACGGGAAATCATCTCCGTAGCTCTTGGGCTATGACACGAGCCAGAGATCCTATATTGCAGCAAGGTACTTGGACAGGATGCTGACAAGAGTACGTACTATGTGAGACACCACCGCTTTCATCTCCTACTGCAATGAGAACATTGATAACACGTCAAATAGTGAGGATGGCTAGTGTTGAGGACACTTTTCGCACGACTTGATATAATCCCTGAATGACGCATGGGAGCGCAAACTCTTCAGTGCTGTATTCTCAGAGTGGAATGAATGCCCTGGTAGGCCATTGAGGTACTTTTCGCTTCTTCCTCCTTGAACGCTTCACGAACGGGTGGAGTCCGAGGGACGTAGTATTGCCTCCATGGTTTCTTAGGCTACAGTCTTCTTCTCCCATCACATCTACTACCGAGATGGGAACATTGAGAAGACGCTGAACCCGGAGACGGCTTTGGGGAAAAAACCCGCTTCCTACGAAATAGGTTGATTCCCGAGTGATTTTGAGGAGCAAACATATCCTCACGAATGTATTATCTTCCACTGGGAGCCCCACAGGCTACTCTGGGATTCATATTCCCTTAGATCTTCAGAGACTTGGAGTCCAAGTCACGTAGCATGGCCTAGCGGCCTTCCAACGTCCGGATACGCTTTCCTCGCAGCACGCACAATTTGGCGAAAACAGTGGTAGCCCAGCTTACTCTAGTTCATAGTTGGCATAGTCCTGTGCTTCCGTTCACTCACACGGTTTGGGGAACGTGATTCCGGAACTCTCTGGCTAGCAACGTTACCGCCGAGATGATCATACAGAAAACCCATAGAAGAGACTTTCTAAGTCGGCCGGTTCTGTCGGCACCCGCTACATTTCGCACTCTACTGAACCGAGTCCATTGACCTAGTGTTACCCGCTGGAGATGAGATTTGCTAATAAGGCACTTGTGTGAAACATCCTGATTCCCTTGTTGTTTGGAAGCTGGGCACGAATTCCTTGCTGTTCTAGCAGAAGGAAATTCAGTCGAAAAGAGTCAGTGGACTGTGAGCTTCATGTGCATATCTAGGTTCGACAAACAGTTTTGTCCACAAGACATAGTAGGCAGTAGCTGCAGGAAATCTTCGGACTCTGCTATTTGGCTGGAACAAAGAGAGCGGCGAAAAGCCCACACGCGCAGCTCATTGTCCTGCAAAGTTCAGATGCTGCTATGTTCCTGTTCGTTCACTGCCGATGGAAAATGATTTCAGTAGCATTTTGGTTAGGACACAACGCAAAGCTCTGATATATCAGACACCTCCCGTTTAAAGATACAGTTAGGGTTAGGGCTAGCATTAGGATTACGGTAAGGGTGAGCTTTATTATTAGGGTTAGGGTTAGGGTTAAGGGTAGGGTTAGGGTTAGGGTTAGGAACAGGGTTTGCGATAGGGTTAGGGTTAGGGTTTGGGTTCATGTTACAGGTAGGTTGAGGTCTAGGGCTAAAGCTAGCTGACGGCCGCAGTTACAAGAAAGTGTATTTCACAGCGGTCATAGTTCTGTGCTTTCACTGAGTGCGTTCATGATGAGAAAGTGATTCTGTACATCCTTGCACTCAAACACAGCAAGGTAAATGATAACAGAGCAAAATAGCTGGTCATAGGTTCTGGAGAGGGTATGTGATATGGTACAAGGCACTCATTTCCAATTCACCTGATAGGAGCACATGGATCTAGTGCCGCGTTTTTGCTGAACGCCACTTCTCAGGAACATGTTCGTTCCCGAGTAACTTGGCAGCTTTCAAACCGTTCACTCCTGTGCTGTGTGAGAGAAAGTTACGCGAGTAGAGTAAGGGGACTGCTAGCTGCGCATGCATTGCTACGTTACAAACACTGTATGGTCCAAGTGAGGCAGTAGGCTGTGGCTTCTCTTCTTCCTGGGGCTACGCTTTTCTGATGGAAAAAGGACCTAGGAGAAAACGCTACTGTGGAAGCTCATTCCCCTGCAAGGATCACAAAGTGCTATGCTAGCCCTCCCTCCTTTGCGGACGGGAAATCATCTCCGTAGCTCTTGGGCTATGACACGAGCCAGAGATCCTATATTGCAGCAAGGTACTTGGACAGGATGCTGACAAGAGTACGTACTATGTGAGACACCACCGCTTTCATCTCCTACTGCAATGAGAACATTGATAACACGTCAAATAGTGAGGATGGCTAGTGTTGAGGACACTTTTCGCACGACTTGATATAATCCCTGAATGACGCATGGGAGCGCAAACTCTTCACTGCTGTATTCTCAGAGTGGAATGAATGCCCTGGTAGGCCATTGAGGTACTTTTCGCTTCTTCCTCCTTGAACGCTTCACGAACGGGTGGAGTCCGAGGGACGTAGTATTGCCTCCATGGTTTCTTAGGCTACAGTCTTCTTCTCCCATCACATCTACTACCGAGATGGGAACATTGAGAAGACGCTGAACCCGGAGACGGCTTTGGGGAAAAAACCCGCTTCCTACGAAATAGGTTGATTCCCGAGTGATTTTGAGGAGCAAACATATCCTCACGAATGTATTATCTTCCACTGGGAGCCCCACAGGCTACTCTGGGATTCATATTCCCTTAGATCTTCAGAGACTTGGAGTCCAAGTCACGTAGCATGGCCTAGCGGCCTTCCAACGTCCGGATACGCTTTCCTCGCAGCACGCACAATTTGGCGAAAACAGTGGTAGCCCAGCTTACTCTAGTTCATAGTTGGCATAGTCCTGTGCTTCCGTTCACTCACACGGTTTGGGGAACGTGATTCCGGAACTCTCTGGCTAGCAACGTTACCGCCGAGATGATCATACAGAAAACCCATAGAAGAGACTTTCTAAGTCGGCCGGTTCTGTCGGCACCCGCTACATTTCGCACTCTACTGAACCGAGTCCATTGACCTAGTGTTACCCGCTGGAGATGAGATTTGCTAATAAGGCACTTGTGTGAAACATCCTGATTCCCTTGTTGTTTGGAAGCTGGGCACGAATTCCTTGCTGTTCTAGCAGAAGGAAATTCAGTCGAAAAGAGTCAGTGGACTGTGAGCTTCATGTGCATATCTAGGTTCGACAAACAGTTTTGTCCACAAGACATAGTAGGCAGTAGCTGCAGGAAATCTTCGGACTCTGCTATTTGGCTGGAACAAAGAGAGCGGCGAAAAGCCCACACGCGCAGCTCATTGTCCTGCAAAGTTCAGATGCTGCTATGTTCCTGTTCGTTCACTGCCGATGGAAAATGATTTCAGTAGCATTTGGTTAGGACACAACGCAAAGCTCTGATATATCAGACACCTCCCGTTTAAAGATACAGTTAGGGTTAGGGCTAGCATTAGGATTACGGTAAGGGTGAGCTTTATTATTAGGGTTAGGGTTAGGGTTAAGGGTAGGGTTAGGGTTAGGGTTAGGAACAGGGTTTGCGATAGGGTTAGGGTTAGGGTTTGGGTTCATGTTACAGGTAGGTTGAGGTCTAGGGCTAAAGCTAGCTGACGGCCGCAGTTACAAGAAAGTGTATTTCACAGCGGTCATAGTTCTGTGCTTTCACTGAGTGCGTTCATGATGAGAAAGTGATTCTGTACATCCTTGCACTCAAACACAGCAAGGTAAATGATAACAGAGCAAAATAGCTGGTCATAGGTTCTGGAGAGGGTATGTGATATGGTTACAAGGCACTCATTTCCAATTCACCTGATAGGAGCACATGGATCTAGTGCCGCGTTTTTGCTGAACGCCACTTCTCAGGAACATGTTCGTTCCCGAGTAACTTGGCAGCTTTCAAACCGTTCACTCCTGTGCTGTGTGAGAGAAAGTTACGCGAGTAGAGTAAGGGGACTGCTAGCTGCGCATGCATTGCTACGTTACAAACACTGTATGGTCCAAGTGAGGCAGTAGGCTGTGGCTTCTCTTCTTCCTGGGGCTACGCTTTTCTGATGGAAAAAGGACCTAGGAGAAAACGCTACTGTGGAAGCTCATTCCCCTGCAAGGATCACAAAGTGCTATGCTAGCCCTCCCTCCTTTGCGGACGGGAAATCATCTCCGTAGCTCTTGGGCTATGACACGAGCCAGAGATCCTATATTGCAGCAAGGTACTTGGACAGGATGCTGACAAGAGTACGTACTATGTGAGACACCACCGCTTTCATCTCCTACTGCAATGAGAACATTGATAACACGTCAAATAGTGAGGATGGCTAGTGTTGAGGACACTTTTCGCACGACTTGATATAATCCCTGAATGACGCATGGGAGCGCAAACTCTTCACTGCTGTATTCTCAGAGTGGAATGAATGCCCTGGTAGGCCATTGAGGTACTTTTCGCTTCTTCCTCCTTGAACGCTTCACGAACGGGTGGAGTCCGAGGGACGTAGTATTGCCTCCATGGTTTCTTAGGCTACAGTCTTCTTCTCCCATCACATCTACTACCGAGATGGGAACATTGAGAAGACGCTGAACCCGGAGACGGCTTTGGGGAAAAAACCCGCTTCCTACGAAATAGGTTGATTCCCGAGTGATTTTGAGGAGCAAACATATCCTCACGAATGTATTATCTTCCACTGGGAGCCCCACAGGCTACTCTGGGATTCATATTCCCTTAGATCTTCAGAGACTTGGAGTCCAAGTCACGTAGCATGGCCTAGCGGCCTTCCAACGTCCGGATACGCTTTCCTCGCAGCACGCACAATTTGGCGAAAACAGTGGTAGCCCAGCTTACTCTAGTTCATAGTTGGCATAGTCCTGTGCTTCCGTTCACTCACACGGTTTGGGGAACGTGATTCCGGAACTCTCTGGCTAGCAAAGTTACCGCCGAGATGATCATACAGAAAACCCATAGAAGAGACTTTCTAAGTCGGCCGGTTCTGTCGGCACCCGCTACATTTCGCACTCTACTGAACCGAGTCCATTGACCTAGTGTTACCCGCTGGAGATGAGATTTGCTAATAAGGCACTTGTGTGAAACATCCTGATTCCCTTGTTGTTTGGAAGCTGGGCACGAATTCCTTGCTGTTCTAGCAGAAGGAAATTCAGTCGAAAAGAGTCAGTGGACTGTGAGCTTCATGTGCATATCTAGGTTCGACAAACAGTTTTGTCCACAAGACATAGTAGGCAGTAGCTGCAGGAAATCTTCGGACTCTGCTATTTGGCTGGAACAAAGAGAGCGGCGAAAAGCCCACACGCGCAGCTCATTGTCCTGCAAAGTTCAGATGCTGCTATGTTCCTGTTCGTTCACTGCCGATGGAAAATGATTTCAGTAGCATTTTGGTTAGGACACAACGCAAAGCTCTGATATATCAGACACCTCCCGTTTAAAGATACAGTTAGGGTTAGGGCTAGCATTAGGATTACGGTAAGGGTGAGCTTTATTATTAGGGTTAGGGTTAGGGTTAAGGGTAGGGTTAGGGTTAGGGTTAGGAACAGGGTTTGCGATAGGGTTAGGGTTAGGGTTTGGGTTCATGTTACAGGTAGGTTGAGGTCTAGGGCTAAAGCTAGCTGACGGCCGCAGTTACAAGAAAGTGTATTTCACAGCGGTCATAGTTCTGTGCTTTCACTGAGTGCGTTCATGATGAGAAAGTGATTCTGTACATCCTTGCACTCAAACACAGCAAGGTAAATGATAACAGAGCAAAATAGCTGGTCATAGGTTCTGGAGAGGGTATGTGATATGGTACAAGGCACTCATTTCCAATTCACCTGATAGGAGCACATGGATCTAGTGCCGCGTTTTTGCTGAACGCCACTTCTCAGGAACATGTTCGTTCCCGAGTAACTTGGCAGCTTTCAAACCGTTCACTCCTGTGCTGTGTGAGAGAAAGTTACGCGAGTAGAGTAAGGGGACTGCTAGCTGCGCATGCATTGCTACGTTACAAACACTGTATGGTCCAAGTGAGGCAGTAGGCTGTGGCTTCTCTTCTTCCTGGGGCTACGCTTTTCTGATGGAAAAAGGACCTAGGAGAAAACGCTACTGTGGAAGCTCATTCCCCTGCAAGGATCACAAAGTGCTATGCTAGCCCTCCCTCCTTTGCGGACGGGAAATCATCTCCGTAGCTCTTGGGCTATGACACGAGCCAGAGATCCTATATTGCAGCAAGGTACTTGGACAGGATGCTGACAAGAGTACGTACTATGTGAGACACCACCGCTTTCATCTCCTACTGCAATGAGAACATTGATAACACGTCAAATAGTGAGGATGGCTAGTGTTGAGGACACTTTTCGCACGACTTGATATAATCCCTGAATGACGCATGGGAGCGCAAACTCTTCACTGCTGTATTCTCAGAGTGGAATGAATGCCCTGGTAGGCCATTGAGGTACTTTTCGCTTCTTCCTCCTTGAACGCTTCACGAACGGGTGGAGTCCGAGGGACGTAGTATTGCCTCCATGGTTTCTTAGGCTACAGTCTTCTTCTCCCATCACATCTACTACCGAGATGGGAACATTGAGAAGACGCTGAACCCGGAGACGGCTTTGGGGAAAAAACCCGCTTCCTACGAAATAGGTTGATTCCCGAGTGATTTTGAGGAGCAAACATATCCTCACGAATGTATTATCTTCCACTGGGAGCCCCACAGGCTACTCTGGGATTCATATTCCCTTAGATCTTCAGAGACTTGGAGTCCAAGTCACGTAGCATGGCCTAGCGGCCTTCCAACGTCCGGATACGCTTTCCTCGCAGCACGCACAATTTGGCGAAAACAGTGGTAGCCCAGCTTACTCTAGTTCATAGTTGGCATAGTCCTGTGCTTCCGTTCACTCACACGGTTTGGGGAACGTGATTCCGGAACTCTCTGGCTAGCAACGTTACCGCCGAGATGATCATACAGAAAACCCATAGAAGAGACTTTCTAAGTCGGCCGGTTCTGTCGGCACCCGCTACATTTCGCACTCTACTGAACCGAGTCCATTGACCTAGTGTTACCCGCTGGAGATGAGATTTGCTAATAAGGCACTTGTGTGAAACATCCTGATTCCCTTGTTGTTTGGAAGCTGGGCACGAATTCCTTGCTGTTCTAGCAGAAGGAAATTCAGTCGAAAAGAGTCAGTGGACTGTGAGCTTCATGTGCATATCTAGGTTCGACAAACAGTTTTGTCCACAAGACATAGTAGGCAGTAGCTGCAGGAAATCTTCGGACTCTGCTATTTGGCTGGAACAAAGAGAGCGGCGAAAAGCCCACACGCGCAGCTCATTGTCCTGCAAAGTTCAGATGCTGCTATGTTCCTGTTCGTTCACTGCCGATGGAAAATGATTTCAGTAGCATTTTGGTTAGGACACAACGCAAAGCTCTGATATATCAGACACCTCCCGTTTAAAGATACAGTTAGGGTTAGGGCTAGCATTAGGATTACGGTAAGGGTGAGCTTTATTATTAGGGTTAGGGTTAGGGTTAAGGGTAGGGTTAGGGTTAGGGTTAGGAACAGGGTTTGCGATAGGGTTAGGGTTAGGGTTTGGGTTCATGTTACAGGTAGGTTGAGGTCTAGGGCTAAAGCTAGCTGACGGCCGCAGTTACAAGAAAGTGTATTTCACAGCGGTCATAGTTCTGTGCTTTCACTGAGTGCGTTCATGATGAGAAAGTGATTCTGTACATCCTTGCACTCAAACACAGCAAGGTAAATGATAACAGAGCAAAATAGCTGGTCATAGGTTCTGGAGAGGGTATGTGATATGGTACAAGGCACTCATTTCCAATTCACCTGATAGGAGCACATGGATCTAGTGCCGCGTTTTTGCTGAACGCCACTTCTCAGGAACATGTTCGTTCCCGAGTAACTTGGCAGCTTTCAAACCGTTCACTCCTGTGCTGTGTGAGAGAAAGTTACGCGAGTAGAGTAAGGGGACTGCTAGCTGCGCATGCATTGCTACGTTACAAACACTGTATGGTCCAAGTGAGGCAGTAGGCTGTGGCTTCTCTTCTTCCTGGGGCTACGCTTTTCTGATGGAAAAAGGACCTAGGAGAAAACGCTACTGTGGAAGCTCATTCCCCTGCAAGGATCACAAAGTGCTATGCTAGCCCTCCCTCCTTTGCGGACGGGAAATCATCTCCGTAGCTCTTGGGCTATGACACGAGCCAGAGATCCTATATTGCAGCAAGGTACTTGGACAGGATGCTGACAAGAGTACGTACTATGTGAGACACCACCGCTTTCATCTCCTACTGCAATGAGAACATTGATAACACGTCAAATAGTGAGGATGGCTAGTGTTGAGGACACTTTTCGCACGACTTGATATAATCCCTGAATGACGCATGGGAGCGCAAACTCTTCAGTGCTGTATTCTCAGAGTGGAATGAATGCCCTGGTAGGCCATTGAGGTACTTTTCGCTTCTTCCTCCTTGAACGCTTCACGAACGGGTGGAGTCCGAGGGACGTAGTATTGCCTCCATGGTTTCTTAGGCTACAGTCTTCTTCTCCCATCACATCTACTACCGAGATGGGAACATTGAGAAGACGCTGAACCCGGAGACGGCTTTGGGGAAAAAACCCGCTTCCTACGAAATAGGTTGATTCCCGAGTGATTTTGAGGAGCAAACATATCCTCACGAATGTATTATCTTCCACTGGGAGCCCCACAGGCTACTCTGGGATTCATATTCCCTTAGATCTTCAGAGACTTGGAGTCCAAGTCACGTAGCATGGCCTAGCGGCCTTCCAACGTCCGGATACGCTTTCCTCGCAGCACGCACAATTTGGCGAAAACAGTGGTAGCCCAGCTTACTCTAGTTCATAGTTGGCATAGTCCTGTGCTTCCGTTCACTCACACGGTTTGGGGAACGTGATTCCGGAACTCTCTGGCTAGCAACGTTACCGCCGAGATGATCATACAGAAAACCCATAGAAGAGACTTTCTAAGTCGGCCGGTTCTGTCGGCACCCGCTACATTTCGCACTCTACTGAACCGAGTCCATTGACCTAGTGTTACCCGCTGGAGATGAGATTTGCTAATAAGGCACTTGTGTGAAACATCCTGATTCCCTTGTTGTTTGGAAGCTGGGCACGAATTCCTTGCTGTTCTAGCAGAAGGAAATTCAGTCGAAAAGAGTCAGTGGACTGTGAGCTTCATGTGCATATCTAGGTTCGACAAACAGTTTTGTCCACAAGACATAGTAGGCAGTAGCTGCAGGAAATCTTCGGACTCTGCTATTTGGCTGGAACAAAGAGAGCGGCCAAAAGCCCACACGCGCAGCTCATTGTCCTGCAAAGTTCAGATGCTGCTATGTTCCTGTTCGTTCACTGCCGATGGAAAATGATTTCAGTAGCATTTTGGTTAGGACACAACGCAAAGCTCTGATATATCAGACACCTCCCGTTTAAAGATACACTTAGGGTTAGGGCTAGCATTAGGATTACGGTAAGGGTGAGCTTTATTATTAGGGTTAGGGTTAGGGTTAAGGGTAGGGTTAGGGTTAGGGTTAGGAACAGGGTTTGCGATAGGGTTAGGGTTAGGGTTTGGGTTCATGTTACAGGTAGGTTGAGGTCTAGGGCTAAAGCTAGCTGACGGCCGCAGTTACAAGAAAGTGTATTTCACAGCGGTCATAGTTCTGTGCTTTCACTGAGTGCGTTCATGATGAGAAAGTGATTCTGTACATCCTTGCACTCAAACACAGCAAGGTAAATGATAACAGAGCAAAATAGCTGGTCATAGGTTCTGGAGAGGGTATGTGATATGGTACAAGGCACTCATTTCCAATTCACCTGATAGGAGCACATGGATCTAGTGCCGCGTTTTTGCTGAACGCCACTTCTCAGGAACATGTTCGTTCCCGAGTAACTTGGCAGCTTTCAAACCGTTCACTCCTGTGCTGTGTGAGAGAAAGTTACGCGAGTAGAGTAAGGGGACTGCTAGCTGCGCATGCATTGCTACGTTACAAACACTGTATGGTCCAAGTGAGGCAGTAGGCTGTGGCTTCTCTTCTTCCTGGGGCTACGCTTTTCTGATGGAAAAAGGACCTAGGAGAAAACGCTACTGTGGAAGCTCATTCCCCTGCAAGGATCACAAAGTGCTATGCTAGCCCTCCCTCCTTTGCGGACGGGAAATCATCTCCGTAGCTCTTGGGCTATGACACGAGCCAGAGATCCTATATTGCAGCAAGGTACTTGGACAGGATGCTGACAAGAGTACGTACTATGTGAGACACCACCGCTTTCATCTCCTACTGCAATGAGAACATTGATAACACGTCAAATAGTGAGGATGGCTAGTGTTGAGGACACTTTTCGCACGACTTGATATAATCCCTGAATGACGCATGGGAGCGCAAACTCTTCACTGCTGTATTCTCAGAGTGGAATGAATGCCCTGGTAGGCCATTGAGGTACTTTTCGCTTCTTCCTCCTTGAACGCTTCACGAACGGGTGGAGTCCGAGGGACGTAGTATTGCCTCCATGGTTTCTTAGGCTACAGTCTTCTTCTCCCATCACATCTACTACCGAGATGGGAACATTGAGAAGACGCTGAACCCGGAGACGGCTTTGGGGAAAAAACCCGCTTCCTACGAAATAGGTTGATTCCCGAGTGATTTTGAGGAGCAAACATATCCTCACGAATGTATTATCTTCCACTGGGAGCCCCACAGGCTACTCTGGGATTCATATTCCCTTAGATCTTCAGAGACTTGGAGTCCAAGTCACGTAGCATGGCCTAGCGGCCTTCCAACGTCCGGATACGCTTTCCTCGCAGCACGCACAATTTGGCGAAAACAGTGGTAGCCCAGCTTACTCTAGTTCATAGTTGGCATAGTCCTGTGCTTCCGTTCACTCACACGGTTTGGGGAACGTGATTCCGGAACTCTCTGGCTAGCAACGTTACCGCCGAGATGATCATACAGAAAACCCATAGAAGAGACTTTCTAAGTCGGCCGGTTCTGTCGGCACCCGCTACATTTCGCACTCTACTGAACCGAGTCCATTGACCTAGTGTTACCCGCTGGAGATGAGATTTGCTAATAAGGCACTTGTGTGAAACATCCTGATTCCCTTGTTGTTTGGAAGCTGGGCACGAATTCCTTGCTGTTCTAGCAGAAGGAAATTCAGTCGAAAAGAGTCAGTGGACTGTGAGCTTCATGTGCATATCTAGGTTCGACAAACAGTTTTGTCCACAAGACATAGTAGGCAGTAGCTGCAGGAAATCTTCGGACTCTGCTATTTGGCTGGAACAAAGAGAGCGGCGAAAAGCCCACACGCGCAGCTCATTGTCCTGCAAAGTTCAGATGCTGCTATGTTCCTGTTCGTTCACTGCCGATGGAAAATGATTTCAGTAGCATTTTGGTTAGGACACAACGCAAAGCTCTGATATATCAGACACCTCCCGTTTAAAGATACAGTTAGGGTTAGGGCTAGCATTAGGATTACGGTAAGGGTGAGCTTTATTATTAGGGTTAGGGTTAGGGTTAAGGGTAGGGTTAGGGTTAGGGTTAGGAACAGGGTTTGCGATAGGGTTAGGGTTAGGGTTTGGGTTCATGTTACAGGTAGGTTGAGGTCTAGGGCTAAAGCTAGCTGACGGCCGCAGTTACAAGAAAGTGTATTTCACAGCGGTCATAGTTCTGTGCTTTCACTGAGTGCGTTCATGATGAGAAAGTGATTCTGTACATCCTTGCACTCAAACACAGCAAGGTAAATGATAACAGAGCAAAATAGCTGGTCATAGGTTCTGGAGAGGGTATGTGATATGGTACAAGGCACTCATTTCCAATTCACCTGATAGGAGCACATGGATCTAGTGCCGCGTTTTTGCTGAACGCCACTTCTCAGGAACATGTTCGTTCCCGAGTAACTTGGCAGCTTTCAAACCGTTCACTCCTGTGCTGTGTGAGAGAAAGTTACGCGAGTAGAGTAAGGGGACTGCTAGCTGCGCATGCATTGCTACGTTACAAACACTGTATGGTCCAAGTGAGGCAGTAGGCTGTGGCTTCTCTTCTTCCTGGGGCTACGCTTTTCTGATGGAAAAAGGACCTAGGAGAAAACGCTACTGTGGAAGCTCATTCCCCTGCAAGGATCACAAAGTGCTATGCTAGCCCTCCCTCCTTTGCGGACGGGAAATCATCTCCGTAGCTCTTGGGCTATGACACGAGCCAGAGATCCTATATTGCAGCAAGGTACTTGGACAGGATGCTGACAAGAGTACGTACTATGTGAGACACCACCGCTTTCATCTCCTACTGCAATGAGAACATTGATAACACGTCAAATAGTGAGGATGGCTAGTGTTGAGGACACTTTTCGCACGACTTGATATAATCCCTGAATGACGCATGGGAGCGCAAACTCTTCACTGCTGTATTCTCAGAGTGGAATGAATGCCCTGGTAGGCCATTGAGGTACTTTTCGCTTCTTCCTCCTTGAACGCTTCACGAACGGGTGGAGTCCGAGGGACGTAGTATTGCCTCCATGGTTTCTTAGGCTACAGTCTTCTTCTCCCATCACATCTACTACCGAGATGGGAACATTGAGAAGACGCTGAACCCGGAGACGGCTTTGGGGAAAAAACCCGCTTCCTACGAAATAGGTTGATTCCCGAGTGATTTTGAGGAGCAAACATATCCTCACGAATGTATTATCTTCCACTGGGAGCCCCACAGGCTACTCTGGGATTCATATTCCCTTAGATCTTCAGAGACTTGGAGTCCAAGTCACGTAGCATGGCCTAGCGGCCTTCCAACGTCCGGATACGCTTTCCTCGCAGCACGCACAATTTGGCGAAAACAGTGGTAGCCCAGCTTACTCTAGTTCATAGTTGGCATAGTCCTGTGCTTCCGTTCACTCACACGGTTTGGGGAACGTGATTCCGGAACTCTCTGGCTAGCAACGTTACCGCCGAGATGATCATACAGAAAACCCATAGAAGAGACTTTCTAAGTCGGCCGGTTCTGTCGGCACCCGCTACATTTCGCACTCTACTGAACCGAGTCCATTGACCTAGTGTTACCCGCTGGAGATGAGATTTGCTAATAAGGCACTTGTGTGAAACATCCTGATTCCCTTGTTGTTTGGAAGCTGGGCACGAATTCCTTGCTGTTCTAGCAGAAGGAAATTCAGTCGAAAAGAGTCAGTGGACTGTGAGCTTCATGTGCATATCTAGGTTCGACAAACAGTTTTGTCCACAAGACATAGTAGGCAGTAGCTGCAGGAAATCTTCGGACTCTGCTATTTGGCTGGAACAAAGAGAGCGGCGAAAAGCCCACACGCGCAGCTCATTGTCCTGCAAAGTTCAGATGCTGCTATGTTCCTGTTCGTTCACTGCCGATGGAAAATGATTTCAGTAGCATTTTGGTTAGGACACAACGCAAAGCTCTGATATATCAGACACCTCCCGTTTAAAGATACAGTTAGGGTTAGGGCTAGCATTAGGATTACGGTAAGGGTGAGCTTTATTATTAGGGTTAGGGTTAGGGTTAAGGGTAGGGTTAGGGTTAGGGTTAGGAACAGGGTTTGCGATAGGGTTAGGGTTAGGGTTTGGGTTCATGTTACAGGTAGGTTGAGGTCTAGGGCTAAAGCTAGCTGACGGCCGCAGTTACAAGAAAGTGTATTTCACAGCGGTCATAGTTCTGTGCTTTCACTGAGTGCGTTCATGATGAGAAAGTGATTCTGTACATCCTTGCACTCAAACACAGCAAGGTAAATGATAACAGAGCAAAATAGCTGGTCATAGGTTCTGGAGAGGGTATGTGATATGGTACAAGGCACTCATTTCCAATTCACCTGATAGGAGCACATGGATCTAGTGCCGCGTTTTTGCTGAACGCCACTTCTCAGGAACATGTTCGTTCCCGAGTAACTTGGCAGCTTTCAAACCGTTCACTCCTGTGCTGTGTGAGAGAAAGTTACGCGAGTAGAGTAAGGGGACTGCTAGCTGCGCATGCATTGCTACGTTACAAACACTGTATGGTCCAAGTGAGGCAGTAGGCTGTGGCTTCTCTTCTTCCTGGGGCTACGCTTTTCTGATGGAAAAAGGACCTAGGAGAAAACGCTACTGTGGAAGCTCATTCCCCTGCAAGGATCACAAAGTGCTATGCTAGCCCTCCCTCCTTTGCGGACGGGAAATCATCTCCGTAGCTCTTGGGCTATGACACGAGCCAGAGATCCTATATTGCAGCAAGGTACTTGGACAGGATGCTGACAAGAGTACGTACTATGTGAGACACCACCGCTTTCATCTCCTACTGCAATGAGAACATTGATAACACGTCAAATAGTGAGGATGGCTAGTGTTGAGGACACTTTTCGCACGACTTGATATAATCCCTGAATGACGCATGGGAGCGCAAACTCTTCACTGCTGTATTCTCAGAGTGGAATGAATGCCCTGGTAGGCCATTGAGGTACTTTTCGCTTCTTCCTCCTTGAACGCTTCACGAACGGGTGGAGTCCGAGGGACGTAGTATTGCCTCCATGGTTTCTTAGGCTACAGTCTTCTTCTCCCATCACATCTACTACCGAGATGGGAACATTGAGAAGACGCTGAACCCGGAGACGGCTTTGGGGAAAAAACCCGCTTCCTACGAAATAGGTTGATTCCCGAGTGATTTTGAGGAGCAAACATATCCTCACGAATGTATTATCTTCCACTGGGAGCCCCACAGGCTACTCTGGGATTCATATTCCCTTAGATCTTCAGAGACTTGGAGTCCAAGTCACGTAGCATGGCCTAGCGGCCTTCCAACGTCCGGATACGCTTTCCTCGCAGCACGCACAATTTGGCGAAAACAGTGGTAGCCCAGCTTACTCTAGTTCATAGTTGGCATAGTCCTGTGCTTCCGTTCACTCACACGGTTTGGGGAACGTGATTCCGGAACTCTCTGGCTAGCAACGTTACCGCCGAGATGATCATACAGAAAACCCATAGAAGAGACTTTCTAAGTCGGCCGGTTCTGTCGGCACCCGCTACATTTCGCACTCTACTGAACCGAGTCCATTGACCTAGTGTTACCCGCTGGAGATGAGATTTGCTAATAAGGCACTTGTGTGAAACATCCTGATTCCCTTGTTGTTTGGAAGCTGGGCACGAATTCCTTGCTGTTCTAGCAGAAGGAAATTCAGTCGAAAAGAGTCAGTGGACTGTGAGCTTCATGTGCATATCTAGGTTCGACAAACAGTTTTGTCCACAAGACATAGTAGGCAGTAGCTGCAGGAAATCTTCGGACTCTGCTATTTGGCTGGAACAAAGAGAGCGGCGAAAAGCCCACACGCGCAGCTCATTGTCCTGCAAAGTTCAGATGCTGCTATGTTCCTGTTCGTTCACTGCCGATGGAAAATGATTTCAGTAGCATTTTGGTTAGGACACAACGCAAAGCTCTGATATATCAGACACCTCCCGTTTAAAGATACAGTTAGGGTTAGGGCTAGCATTAGGATTACGGTAAGGGTGAGCTTTATTATTAGGGTTAGGGTTAGGGTTAAGGGTAGGGTTAGGGTTAGGGTTAGGAACAGGGTTTGCGATAGGGTTAGGGTTAGGGTTTGGGTTCATGTTACAGGTAGGTTGAGGTCTAGGGCTAAAGCTAGCTGACGGCCGCAGTTACAAGAAAGTGTATTTCACAGCGGTCATAGTTCTGTGCTTTCACTGAGTGCGTTCATGATGAGAAAGTGATTCTGTACATCCTTGCACTCAAACACAGCAAGGTAAATGATAACAGAGCAAAATAGCTGGTCATAGGTTCTGGAGAGGGTATGTGATATGGTACAAGGCACTCATTTCCAATTCACCTGATAGGAGCACATGGATGTAGTGCCGCGTTTTTGCTGAACGCCACTTCTCAGGAACATGTTCGTTCCCGAGTAACTTGGCAGCTTTCAAACCGTTCACTCCTGTGCTGTGTGAGAGAAAGTTACGCGAGTAGAGTAAGGGGACTGCTAGCTGCGCATGCATTGCTACGTTACAAACACTGTATGGTCCAAGTGAGGCAGTAGGCTGTGGCTTCTCTTCTTCCTGGGGCTACGCTTTTCTGATGGAAAAAGGACCTAGGAGAAAACGCTACTGTGGAAGCTCATTCCCCTGCAAGGATCACAAAGTGCTATGCTAGCCCTCCCTCCTTTGCGGACGGGAAATCATCTCCGTAGCTCTTGGGCTATGACACGAGCCAGAGATCCTATATTGCAGCAAGGTACTTGGACAGGATGCTGACAAGAGTACGTACTATGTGAGACACCACCGCTTTCATCTCCTACTGCAATGAGAACATTGATAACACGTCAAATAGTGAGGATGGCTAGTGTTGAGGACACTTTTCGCACGACTTGATATAATCCCTGAATGACGCATGGGAGCGCAAACTCTTCACTGCTGTATTCTCAGAGTGGAATGAATGCCCTGGTAGGCCATTGAGGTACTTTTCGCTTCTTCCTCCTTGAACGCTTCACGAACGGGTGGAGTCCGAGGGACGTAGTATTGCCTCCATGGTTTCTTAGGCTACAGTCTTCTTCTCCCATCACATCTACTACCGAGATGGGAACATTGAGAAGACGCTGAACCCGGAGACGGCTTTGGGGAAAAAACCCGCTTCCTACGAAATAGGTTGATTCCCGAGTGATTTTGAGGAGCAAACATATCCTCACGAATGTATTATCTTCCACTGGGAGCCCCACAGGCTACTCTGGGATTCATATTCCCTTAGATCTTCAGAGACTTGGAGTCCAAGTCACGTAGCATGGCCTAGCGGCCTTCCAACGTCCGGATACGCTTTCCTCGCAGCACGCACAATTTGGCGAAAACAGTGGTAGCCCAGCTTACTCTAGTTCATAGTTGGCATAGTCCTGTGCTTCCGTTCACTCACACGGTTTGGGGAACGTGATTCCGGAACTCTCTGGCTAGCAACGTTACCGCCGAGATGATCATACAGAAAACCCATAGAAGAGACTTTCTAAGTCGGCCGGTTCTGTCGGCACCCGCTACATTTCGCACTCTACTGAACCGAGTCCATTGACCTAGTGTTACCCGCTGGAGATGAGATTTGCTAATAAGGCACTTGTGTGAAACATCCTGATTCCCTTGTTGTTTGGAAGCTGGGCACGAATTCCTTGCTGTTCTAGCAGAAGGAAATTCAGTCGAAAAGAGTCAGTGGACTGTGAGCTTCATGTGCATATCTAGGTTCGACAAACAGTTTTGTCCACAAGACATAGTAGGCAGTAGCTGCAGGAAATCTTCGGACTCTGCTATTTGGCTGGAACAAAGAGAGCGGCGAAAAGCCCACACGCGCAGCTCATTGTCCTGCAAAGTTCAGATGCTGCTATGTTCCTGTTCGTTCGCTGCCGATGGAAAATGATTTCAGTAGCATTTTGGTTAGGACACAACGCAAAGCTCTGATATATCAGACACCTCCCGTTTAAAGATACAGTTAGGGTTAGGGCTAGCATTAGGATTACGGTAAGGGTGAGCTTTATTATTAGGGTTAGGGTTAGGGTTAAGGGTAGGGTTAGGGTTAGGGTTAGGAACAGGGTTTGCGATAGGGTTAGGGTTAGGGTTTGGGTTCATGTTACAGGTAGGTTTAGGTCTAGGGCTAAAGCTAGCTGACGGCCGCAGTTACAAGAAAGTGTATTTCACAGCGGTCATAGTTCTGTGCTTTCACTGAGTGCGTTCATGATGAGAAAGTGATTCTGTACATCCTTGCACTCAAACACAGCAAGGTAAATGATAACAGAGCAAAATAGCTGGTCATAGGTTCTGGAGAGGGTATGTGATATGGTACAAGGCACTCATTTCCAATTCACCTGATAGGAGCACATGGATCTAGTGCCGCGTTTTTGCTGAACGCCACTTCTCAGGAACATGTTCGTTCCCGAGTAACTTGGCAGCTTTCAAACCGTTCACTCCTGTGCTGTGTGAGAGAAAGTTACGCGAGTAGAGTAAGGGGACTGCTAGCTGCGCATGCATTGCTACGTTACAAACACTGTATGGTCCAAGTGAGGCAGTAGGCTGTGGCTTCTCTTCTTCCTGGGGCTACGCTTTTCTGATGGAAAAAGGACCTAGGAGAAAACGCTACTGTGGAAGCTCATTCCCCTGCAAGGATCACAAAGTGCTATGCTAGCCCTCCCTCCTTTGCGGACGGGAAATCATCTCCGTAGCTCTTGGGCTATGACACGAGCCAGAGATCCTATATTGCAGCAAGGTACTTGGACAGGATGCTGACAAGAGTACGTACTATGTGAGACACCACCGCTTTCATCTCCTACTGCAATGAGAACATTGATAACACGTCAAATAGTGAGGATGGCTAGTGTTGAGGACACTTTTCGCACGACTTGATATAATCCCTGAATGACGCATGGGAGCGCAAACTCTTCACTGCTGTATTCTCAGAGTGGAATGAATGCCCTGGTAGGCCATTGAGGTACTTTTCGCTTCTTCCTCCTTGAACGCTTCACGAACGGGTGGAGTCCGAGGGACGTAGTATTGCCTCCATGGTTTCTTAGGCTACAGTCTTCTTCTCCCATCACATCTACTACCGAGATGGGAACATTGAGAAGACGCTGAACCCGGAGACGGCTTTGGGGAAAAAACCCGCTTCCTACGAAATAGGTTGATTCCCGAGTGATTTTGAGGAGCAAACATATCCTCACGAATGTATTATCTTCCACTGGGAGCCCCACAGGCTACTCTGGGATTCATATTCCCTTAGATCTTCAGAGACTTGGAGTCCAAGTCACGTAGCATGGCCTAGCGGCCTTCCAACGTCCGGATACGCTTTCCTCGCAGCACGCACAATTTGGCGAAAACAGTGGTAGCCCAGCTTACTCTAGTTCATAGTTGGCATAGTCCTGTGCTTCCGTTCACTCACACGGTTTGGGGAACGTGATTCCGGAACTCTCTGGCTAGCAACGTTACCGCCGAGATGATCATACAGAAAACCCATAGAAGAGACTTTCTAAGTCGGCCGGTTCTGTCGGCACCCGCTACATTTCGCACTCTACTGAACCGAGTCCATTGACCTAGTGTTACCCGCTGGAGATGAGATTTGCTAATAAGGCACTTGTGTGAAACATCCTGATTCCCTTGTTGTTTGGAAGCTGGGCACGAATTCCTTGCTGTTCTAGCAGAAGGAAATTCAGTCGAAAAGAGTCAGTGGACTGTGAGCTTCATGTGCATATCTAGGTTCGACAAACAGTTTTGTCCACAAGACATAGTAGGCAGTAGCTGCAGGAAATCTTCGGACTCTGCTATTTGGCTGGAACAAAGAGAGCGGCGAAAAGCCCACACGCGCAGCTCATTGTCCTGCAAAGTTCAGATGCTGCTATGTTCCTGTTCGTTCGCTGCCGATGGAAAACGATTTCAGTAGCATTTTGGTTAGGACACAACGCAAAGCTCTGATATATCAGACACCTCCCGTTTAAAGATACAGTTAGGGTTAGGGCTAGCATTAGGATTACGGTAAGGGTGAGCTTTATTATTAGGGTTAGGGTTAGGGTTAAGGGTAGGGTTAGGGTTAGGGTTAGGAACAGGGTTTGCGATAGGGTTAGGGTTAGGGTTTGGGTTCATGTTACAGGTAGGTTTAGGTCTAGGGCTAAAGCTAGCTGACGGCCGCAGTTACAAGAAAGTGTATTTCACAGCGGTCATAGTTCTGTGCTTTCACTGAGTGCGTTCATGATGAGAAAGTGATTCTGTACATCCTTGCACTCAAACACAGCAAGGTAAATGATAACAGAGCAAAATAGCTGATCAGAGGTTCTGGAGAGGGTATGTGATATGGTACAAGGCACTCATTTCCAATTCACCTGATAGGAGCACATGGATCTAGTGCCGCGTTTTTGCTGAACGCCACTTCTCAGGAACATGTTCGTTCCCGAGTAACTTGGCAGCTTTCAAACCGTTCACTCCTGTGCTGTGTGAGAGAAAGTTACGCGAGTAGAGTAAGGGGACTGCTAGCTGCGCATGCATTGCTACGTTACAAACACTGTATGGTCCAAGTGAGGCAGTAGGCTGTGGCTTCTCTTCTTCCTGGGGCTACGCTTTTCTGATGGAAAAAGGACCTAGGAGAAAACGCTACTGTGGAAGCTCATTCCCCTGCAAGGATCACAAAGTGCTATGCTAGCCCTCCCTCCTTTGCGGACGGGAAATCATCTCTGTAGCTCTTGGGCTGTGACACGAGCCAGAGATCCTATATTGCAGCAAGGTACTTGGACAGGATGCTGACAAGAGTACGTACTATGTGAGACACCACCGCTTTCATCTCCTACTGCAATGAGAACATTGATAACACGTCAAATAGTGAGGATGGCTAGTGTTGAGGACACTTTTCGCACGACTTGATATAATCCCTGAATGACGCATGGGAGCGCAAACTCTTCACTGCTGTATTCTCAGAGTGGAATGAATGCCCTGGTAGGCCATTGAGGTACTTTTCGCTTCTTCCTCCTTGAACGCTTCACGAACGGGTGGAGTCCGAGGGACGTAGTATTGCCTCCATGGTTTCTTAGGCTACAGTCTTCTTCTCCCATCACATCTACTACCGAGATGGGAACATTGAGAAGACGCTGAACCCGGAGACGGCGCTGGGGAAAAAACCCGCTTCCTACGAAATAGGTTGACTCCCGAGTGATTTTGAGGAGCAAACATATCCTCACGAATGTATTATCTTCCACTGGGAGCCCCACAGGCTACTCTGGGATTCATATTCCCTTAGATCTTCAGAGACTTGGAGTCCAAGTCACGTAGCATGGCCTAGCGGCCTTCCAACGTCCGGATACGCTTTCCTCGCAGCACGCACAATTTGGCGAAAACAGTGGTAGCCCAGCTTACTCTAGTTCATAGTTGGCATAGTCCTGTGCTTCCGTTCACTCACACGGTTTGGGGAACGTGATTCCGGAACTCTCTGGCTAGCAAAGTTACCGCCGAGATGATCATACAGAAAACCCATAGAAGAGACTTTCTAAGTCGGCCGGTTCTGTCGGCACCCGCTACATTTCGCACTCTACTGAACCGAGTCCATTGACCTAGTGTTACCCGCTGGAGATGAGATTTGCTAATAAGGCACTTGTGTGAAACATCCTGATTCCCTTGTTGTTTGGAAGCTGGGCACGAATTCCTTGCTGTTCTAGCAGAAGGAAATTCAGTCGAAAAGAGTCAGTGGACTGTGAGCTTCATGTGCATATCTAGGTTCGACAAACAGTTTTGTCCACAAGACATAGTAGGCAGTAGCTGCAGGAAATCTTCGGACTCTGCTATTTGGCTGGAACAAAGAGAGCGGCGAAAAGCCCACACGCGCAGCTCATTGTCCTGCAAAGTTCAGATGCTGCTATGTTCCTGTTCGTTCGCTGCCGATGGAAAATGATTTCAGTAGCATTTTGGTTAGGACACAACGCAAAGCTCTGATATATCAGACACCTCCCGTTTAAAGATACAGTTAGGGTTAGGGCTAGCATTAGGATTACGGTAAGGGTGAGCTTTATTATTAGGGTTAGGGTTAGGGTTAAGGGTAGGGTTAGGGTTAGGGTTAGGAACAGGGTTTGCGATAGGGTTAGGGTTAGGGTTTGGGTTCATGTTACAGGTAGGTTTAGGTCTAGGGCTAAAGCTAGCTGACGGCCGCAGTTACAAGAAAGTGTATTTCACAGCGGTCATAGTTCTGTGCTTTCACTGAGTGCGTTCATGATGAGAAAGTGATTCTGTACATCCTTGCACTCAAACACAGCAAGGTAAATGATAACAGAGCAAAATAGCTGGTCATAGGTTCTGGAGAGGGTATGTGATATGGTACAAGGCACTCATTTCCAATTCACCTGATAGGAGCACATGGATCTAGTGCCGCGTTTTTGCTGAACGCCACTTCTCAGGAACATGTTCGTTCCCGAGTAACTTGGCAGCTTTCAAACCGTTCACTCCTGTGCTGTGTGAGAGAAAGTTACGCGAGTAGAGTAAGGGGACTGCTAGCTGCGCATGCATTGCTACGTTACAAACACTGTATGGTCCAAGTGAGGCAGTAGGCTGTGGCTTCTCTTCTTCCTGGGGCTACGCTTTTCTGATGGAAAAAGGACCTAGGAGAAAACGCTACTGTGGAAGCTCATTCCCCTGCAAGGATCACAAAGTGCTATGCTAGCCCTCCCTCCTTTGCGGACGGGAAATCATCTCCGTAGCTCTTGGGCTGTGACACGAGCCAGAGATCCTATATTGCAGCAAGGTACTTGGACAGGATGCTGACAAGAGTACGTACTATGTGAGACACCACCGCTTTCATCTCCTACTGCAATGAGAACATTGATAACACGTCAAATAGTGAGGATGGCTAGTGTTGAGGACACTTTTCGCACGACTTGATATAATCCCTGAATGACGCATGGGAGCGCAAACTCTTCACTGCTGTATTCTCAGAGTGGAATGAATGCCCTGGTAGGCCATTGAGGTACTTTTCGCTTCTTCCTCCTTGAACGCTTCACGAACGGGTGGAGTCCGAGGGACGTAGTATTGCCTCCATGGTTTCTTAGGCTACAGTCTTCTTCTCCCATCACATCTACTACCGAGATGGGAACATTGAGAAGACGCTGAACCCGGAGACGGCTTTGGGGAAAAAACCCGCTTCCTACGAAATAGGTGGATTCCCGAGTGATTTTGAGGAGCAAACATATCCTCACGAATGTATTATCTTCCACTGGGAGCCCCACAGGCTACTCTGGGATTCATATTCCCTTAGATCTTCAGAGACTTGGAGTCCAAGTCACGTAGCATGGCCTAGCGGCCTTCCAACGTCCGGATACGCTTTCCTCGCAGCACGCACAATTTGGCGAAAACCGTGGTAGCCCAGCTTACTCTAGTTCATAGTTGGCATAGTCCTGTGCTTCCGTTCACTCACACGGTTTGGGGAACGTGATTCCGGAACTCTCTGGCTAGCAACGTTACCGCCGAGATGATCATACAGAAAACCCATAGAAGAGACTTTCTAAGTCGGCCGGTTCTGTCGGCACCCGCTACATTTCGCACTCTACTGAACCGAGTCCATTGACCTAGTGTTACCCGCTGGAGATGAGATTTGCTAATAAGGCACTTGTGTGAAACATCCTGATTCCCTTGTTGTTTGGAAGCTGGGCACGAATTCCTTGCTGTTCTAGCAGAAGGAAATTCAGTCGAAAAGAGTCAGTGGACTGTGAGCTTCATGTGCATATCTAGGTTCGACAAACAGTTTTGTCCACAAGACATAGTAGGCAGTAGCTGCAGGAAATCTTCGGACTCTGCTATTTGGCTGGAACAAAGAGAGCGGCGAAAAGCCCACACGCGCAGCTCATTGTCCTGCAAAGTTCAGATGCTGCTATGTTCCTGTTCGTTCGCTGCCGATGGAAAACGATTTCAGTAGCATTTTGGTTAGGACACAACGCAAAGCTCTGATATATCAGACACCTCCCGTTTAAAGATACAGTTAGGGTTAGGGCTAGCATTAGGATTACGGTAAGGGTGAGCTTTATTATTAGGGTTAGGGTTAGGGTTAAGGGTAGGGTTAGGGTTAGGGTTAGGAACAGGGTTTGCCATAGGGTTAGGGTTAGGGTTTGGGTTCATGTTACAGGTAGGTTTAGGTCTAGGGCTAAAGCTAGCTGACGGCCGCAGTTACAAGAAAGTGTATTTCACAGCGGTCATAGTTCTGTGCTTTCACTGAGTGCGTTCATGATGAGAAAGTGATTCTGTACATCCTTGCACTCAAACACAGCAAGGTAAATGATAACAGAGCAAAATAGCTGGTCATAGGTTCTGGAGAGGGTATGTGATATGGTACAAGGCACTCATTTCCAATTCACCTGATAGGAGCACATGGATCTAGTGCCGCGTTTTTGCTGAACGCCACTTCTCAGGAACATGTTCGTTCCCGAGTAACTTGGCAGCTTTCAAACCGTTCACTCCTGTGCTGTGTGAGAGAAAGTTACGCGAGTAGAGTACGGGGACTGCTAGCTGCGCATGCATTGCTACGTTACAAACACTGTATGGTCCAAGTGAGGCAGTAGGCTGTGGCTTCTCTTCTTCCTGGGGCTACGCTTTTCTGATGGAAAAAGGACCTAGGAGAAAACGCTACTGTGGAAGCTCATTCCCCTGCAAGGATCACAAAGTGCTATGCTAGCCCTCCCTCCTTTGCGGACGGGAAATCATCTCCGTAGCTCTTGGGCTGTGACACGAGCCAGAGATCCTATATTGCAGCAAGGTACTTGGACAGGATGCTGACAAGAGTACGTACTATGTGAGACACCACCGCTTTCATCTCCTACTGCAATGAGAACATTGATAACACGTCAAATAGTGAGGATGGCTAGTGTTGAGGACACTTTTCGCACGACTTGATATAATCCCTGAATGACGCCTGGGAGCGCAAACTCTTCACTGCTGTATTCTCAGAGTGGAATGAATGCCCTGGTAGGCCATTGAGGTACTTTTCGCTTCTTCCTCCTTGAACGCTTCACGAACGGGTGGAGTCCGAGGGACGTAGTATTGCCTCCATGGTTTCTTAGGCTACAGTCTTCTTCTCCCATCACATCTACTACCGAGATGGGAACATTGAGAAGACGCTGAACCCGGAGACGGCGCTGGGGAAAAAACCCGCTTCCTACGAAATAGGTTGATTCCCGAGTGATTTTGAGGAGCAAACATATCCTCACGAATGTATTATCTTCCACTGGGAGCCCCACAGGCTACTCTGGGATTCATATTCCCTTAGATCTTCAGAGACTTGGAGTCCAAGTCACGTAGCATGGCCTAGCGGCCTTCCAACGTCCGGATACGCTTTCCTCGCAGCACGCACAATTTGGCGAAAACCGTGGTAGCCCAGCTTACTCTAGTTCATAGTTGGCATAGTCCTGTGCTTCCGTTCACTCACACGGTTTGGGGAACGTGATTCCGGAACTCTCTGGCTAGCAACGTTACCGCCGAGATGATCATACAGAAAACCCATAGAAGAGACGTTCTAAGTCGGCCGGTTCTGTCGGCACCCGCTACATTTCGCACTCTACTGAACCGAGTCCATTGACCTAGTGTTACCCGCTGGAGATGAGATTTGCTAATAAGGCACTTGTGTGAAACATCCTGATTCCCTTGTTGTTTGGAAGCTGGGCACGAATTCCTTGCTGTTCTAGCAGAAGGAAATTCAGTCGAAAAGAGTCAGTGGACTGTGAGCTTCATGTGCATATCTAGGTTCGACAAACAGTTTTGTCCACAAGACATAGTAGGCAGTAGCTGCAGGAAATCTTCGGACTCTGCTATTTGGCTGGAACAAAGAGAGCGGCCAAAAGCCCACACGCGCAGCTCATTGTCCTGCCAAGTTCAGATGCTGCTATGTTCCTGTTCGTTCGCTGCCGATGGAAAACGATTTCAGTAGCATTTTGGTTAGGACACAACGCAAAGCTCTGATATATCAGACACCTCCCGTTTAAAGATACAGTTAGGGTTAGGGCTAGCATTAGGATTACGGTAAGGGTGAGCTTTATTATTAGGGTTAGGGTTAGGGTTAAGGGTAGGGTTAGGGTTAGGGTTAGGAACAGGGTTTGCGATAGGGTTAGGGTTAGGGTTTGGGTTCATGTTACAGGTAGGTTTAGGTCTAGGGCTAAAGCTAGCTGACGGCCGCAGTTACAAGAAAGTGTATTTCACAGCGGTCATAGTTCTGTGCTTTCACTGAGTGCGTTCATGATGAGAAAGTGATTCTGTACATCCTTGCACTCAAACACAGCAAGGTAAATGATAACAGAGCAAAATAGCTGATCAGAGGTTCTGGAGAGGGTATGTGATATGGTACAAGGCACTCATTTCCAATTCACCTGATAGGAGCACATGGATCTAGTGCCGCGTTTTTGCTGAACGCCACTTCTCAGGAACATGTTCGTTCCCGAGTAACTTGGCAGCTTTCAAACCGTTCACTCCTGTGCTGTGTGAGAGAAAGTTACGCGAGTAGAGTAAGGGGACTGCTAGCTGCGCATGCATTGCTACGTTACAAACACTGTATGGTCCAAGTGAGGCAGTAGGCTGTGGCTTCTCTTCTTCCTGGGGCTACGCTTTTCTGATGGAAAAAGGACCTAGGAGAAAACGCTACTGTGGAAGCTCATTCCCCTGCAAGGATCACAAAGTGCTATGCTAGCCCTCCCTCCTTTGCGGACGGGAAATCATCTCCGTAGCTCTTGGGCTGTGACACGAGCCAGAGATCCTATATTGCAGCAAGGTACTTGGACAGGATGCTGACAAGAGTACGTACTATGTGAGACACCACCGCTTTCATCTCCTACTGCAATGAGAACATTGATAACACGTCAAATAGTGAGGATGGCTAGTGTTGAGAACACTTTTCGCACGACTTGATATAATCCCTGAATGACGCATGGGAGCGCAAACTCTTCACTGCTGTATTCTCAGAGTGGAATGAATGCCCTGGTAGGCCATTGAGGTACTTTTCGCTTCTTCCTCCTTGAACGCTTCACGAACGGGTGGAGTCCGAGGGACGTAGTATTGCCTCCATGGTTTCTTAGGCTACAGTCTTCTTCTCCCATCACATCTACTACCGAGATGGGAACATTGAGAAGACGCTGAACCCGGAGACGGCTTTGGGGAAAAAACCCGCTTCCTACGAAATAGGTGGATTCCCGAGTGATTTTGAGGAGCAAACATATCCTCACGAATGTATTATCTTCCACTGGGAGCCCCACAGGCTACTCTGGGATTCATATTCCCTTAGATCTTCAGAGACTTGGAGTCCAAGTCACGTAGCATGGCCTAGCGGCCTTCCAACGTCCGGATACGCTTTCCTCGCAGCACGCACAATTTGGCGAAAACAGTGGTAGCCCAGCTTACTCTAGTTCATAGTTGGCATAGTCCTGTGCTTCCGTTCACTCACACGGTTTGGGGAACGTGATTCCGGAACTCTCTGGCTAGCAAAGTTACCGCCGAGATGATCATACAGAAAACCCATAGAAGAGACTTTCTAAGTCGGCCGGTTCTGTCGGCACCCGCTACATTTCGCACTCTACTGAACCGAGTCCATTGACCTAGTGTTACCCGCTGGAGATGAGATTTGCTAATAAGGCACTTGTGTGAAACATCCTGATTCCCTTGTTGTTTGGAAGCTGGGCACGAATTCCTTGCTGTTCTAGCAGAAGGAAATTCAGTCGAAAAGAGTCAGTGGACTGTGAGCTTCATGTGCATATCTAGGTTCGACAAACAGTTTTGTCCACAAGACATAGTAGGCAGTAGCTGCAGGAAATCTTCGGACTCTGCTATTTGGCTGGAACAAAGAGAGCGGCGAAAAGCCCACACGCGCAGCTCATTGTCCTGCCAAGTTCAGATGCTGCTATGTTCCTGTTCGTTCGCTGCCGATGGAAAATGATTTCAGTAGCATTTTGGTTAGGACACAACGCAAAGCTCTGATATATCAGACACCTCCCGTTTAAAGATACAGTTAGGGTTAGGGCTAGCATTAGGATTACGGTAAGGGTGAGCTTTATTATTAGGGTTAGGGTTAGGGTTAAGGGTAGGGTTAGGGTTAGGGTTAGGAACAGGGTTTGCGATAGGGTTAGGGTTAGGGTTTGGGTTCATGTTACAGGTAGGTTTAGGTCTAGGGCTAAAGCTAGCTGACGGCCGCAGTTACAAGAAAGTGTATTTCACAGCGGTCATAGTTCTGTGCTTTCACTGAGTGCGTTCATGATGAGAAAGTGATTCTGTACATCCTTGCACTCAAACACAGCAAGGTAAATGATAACAGAGCAAAATAGCTGGTCATAGGTTCTGGAGAGGGTATGTGATATGGTACAAGGCACTCATTTCCAATTCACCTGATAGGAGCACATGGATCTAGTGCCGCGTTTTTGCTGAACGCCACTTCTCAGGAACATGTTCGTTCCCGAGTAACTTGGCAGCTTTCAAACCGTTCACTCCTGTGCTGTGTGAGAGAAAGTTACGCGAGTAGAGTAAGGGGACTGCTAGCTGCGCATGCATTGCTACGTTACAAACACTGTATGGTCCAAGTGAGGCAGTAGGCTGTGGCTTCTCTTCTTCCTGGGGCTATGCTTTTCTGATGGAAAAAGGACCTAGGAGAAAACGCTACTGTGGAAGCTCATTCCCCTGCAAGGATCACAAAGTGCTATGCTAGCCCTCCCTCCTTTGCGGACGGGAAATCATCTCCGTAGCTCTTGGGCTGTGACACGAGCCAGAGATCCTATATTGCAGCAAGGTACTTGGACAGGATGCTGACAAGAGTACGTACTATGTGAGACACCACCGCTTTCATCTCCTACTGCAATGAGAACATTGATAACACGTCAAATAGTGAGGATGGCTAGTGTTGAGAACACTTTTCGCACGACTTGATATAATCCCTGAATGACGCATGGGAGCGCAAACTCTTCACTGCTGTATTCTCAGAGTGGAATGAATGCCCTGGTAGGCCATTGAGGTACTTTTCGCTTCTTCCTCCTTGAACGCTTCACGAACGGGTGGAGTCCGAGGGACGTAGTATTGCCTCCATGGTTTCTTAGGCTACAGTCTTCTTCTCCCATCACATCTACTACCGAGATGGGAACATTGAGAAGACGCTGAACCCGGAGACGGCTTTGGGGAAAAAACCCGCTTCCTACGAAATAGGTGGATTCCCGAGTGATTTTGAGGAGCAAACATATCCTCACGAATGTATTATCTTCCACTGGGAGCCCCACAGGCTACTCTGGGATTCATATTCCCTTAGATCTTCAGAGACTTGGAGTCCAAGTCACGTAGCATGGCCTAGCGGCCTTCCAACGTCCGGATACGCTTTCCTCGCAGCACGCACAATTTGGCGAAAACAGTGGTAGCCCAGCTTACTCTAGTTCATAGTTGGCATAGTCCTGTGCTTCCGTTCACTCACACGGTTTGGGGAACGTGATTCCGGAACTCTCTGGCTAGCAACGTTACCGCCGAGATGATCATACAGAAAACCCATAGAAGAGACTTTCTAAGTCGGCCGGTTCTGTCGGCACCCGCTACATTTCGCACTCTACTGAACCGGGTCCATTGACCTAGTGTTACCCGCTGGAGATGAGATTTGCTAATAAGGCACTTGTGTGAAACATCCTGATTCCCTTGTTGTTTGGAAGCTGGGCACGAATTCCTTGCTGTTCTAGCAGAAGGAAATTCAGTCGAAAAGAGTCAGTGGACTGTGAGCTTCATGTGCATATCTAGGTTCGACAAACAGTTTTGTCCACAAGATATAGTAGGCAGTAGCTGCAGGAAATCTTCGGACTCTGCTATTTGGCTGGAACAAAGAGAGCGGCGAAAAGCCCACACGCGCAGCTCATTGTCCTGCAAAGTTCAGATGCTGCTATGTTCCTGTTCGTTCGCTGCCGATGGAAAATGATTTCAGTAGCATTTTGGTTAGGACACAACGCAAAGCTCTGATATATCAGACACCTCCCGTTTAAAGATACACTTAGGGTTAGGGCTAGCATTAGGATTACGGTAAGGGTGAGCTTTATTATTAGGGTTAGGGTTAGGGTTAAGGGTAGGGTTAGGGTTAGGGTTAGGAACAGGGTTTGCGATAGGGTTAGGGTTAGGGTTTGGGTTCATGTTACAGGTAGGTTTAGGTCTAGGGCTAAAGCTAGCTGACGGCCGCAGTTACAAGAAAGTGTATTTCACAGCGGTCATAGTTCTGTGCTTTCACTGAGTGCGTTCATGATGAGAAAGTGATTCTGTACATCCTTGCACTCAAACACAGCAAGGTAAATGATAACAGAGCAAAATAGCTGGTCATAGGTTCTGGAGAGGGTATGTGATATGGTACAAGGCACTCATTTCCAATTCACCTGATAGGAGCACATGGATCTAGTGCCGCGTTTTTGCTGAACGCCACTTCTCAGGAACATGTTCGTTCCCGAGTAACTTGGCAGCTTTCAAACCGTTCACTCCTGTGCTGTGTGAGAGAAAGTTACGCGAGTAGAGTAAGGGGACTGCTAGCTGCGCATGCATTGCTACGTTACAAACACTGTATGGTCCAAGTGAGGCAGTAGGCTGTGGCTTCTCTTCTTCCTGGGGCTACGCTTTTCTGATGGAAAAAGGACCTAGGAGAAAACGCTACTGTGGAAGCTCATTCCCCTGCAAGGATCACAAAGTGCTATGCTAGCCCTCCCTCCTTTGCGGACGGGAAATCATCTCCGTAGCTCTTGGGCTGTGACACGAGCCAGAGATCCTATATTGCAGCAAGGTACTTGGACAGGATGCTGACAAGAGTACGTACTATGTGAGACACCACCGCTTTCATCTCCTACTGCAATGAGAACATTGATAACACGTCAAATAGTGAGGATGGCTAGTGTTGAGAACACTTTTCGCACGACTTGATATAATCCCTGAATGACGCATGGGAGCGCAAACTCTTCACTGCTGTATTCTCAGAGTGGAATGAATGCCCTGGTAGGCCATTGAGGTACTTTTCGCTTCTTCCTCCTTGAACGCTTCACGAACGGGTGGAGTCCGAGGGACGTAGTATTGCCTCCATGGTTTCTTAGGCTACAGTCTTCTTCTCCCATCACATCTACTACCGAGATGGGAACATTGAGAAGACGCTGAACCCGGAGACGGCTTTGGGGAAAAAACCCGCTTCCTACGAAATAGGTGGATTCCCGAGTGATTTTGAGGAGCAAACATATCCTCACGAATGTATTATCTTCCACTGGGAGCCCCACAGGCTACTCTGGGATTCATATTCCCTTAGATCTTCAGAGACTTGGAGTCCAAGTCACGTAGCATGGCCTAGCGGCCTTCCAACGTCCGGATACGCTTTCCTCGCAGCACGCACAATTTGGCGAAAACCGTGGTAGCCCAGCTTACTCTAGTTCATAGTTGGCATAGTCCTGTGCTTCCGTTCACTCACACGGTTTGGGGAACGTGATTCCGGAACTCTCTGGCTAGCAACGTTACCGCCGAGATGATCATACAGAAAACCCATAGAAGAGACTTTCTAAGTCGGCCGGTTCTGTCGGCACCCGCTACATTTCGCACTCTACTGAACCGAGTCCATTGACCTAGTGTTACCCGCTGGAGATGAGATTTGCTAATAAGGCACTTGTGTGAAACATCCTGATTCCCTTGTTGTTTGGAAGCTGGGCACGAATTCCTTGCTGTTCTAGCAGAAGGAAATTCAGTCGAAAAGAGTCAGTGGACTGTGAGCTTCATGTGCATATCTAGGTTCGACAAACAGTTTTGTCCACAAGACATAGTAGGCAGTAGCTGCAGGAAATCTTCGGACTCTGCTATTTGGCTGGAACAAAGAGAGCGGCGAAAAGCCCACACGCGCAGCTCATTGTCCTGCAAAGTTCAGATGCTGCTATGTTCCTGTTCGTTCGCTGCCGATGGAAAACGATTTCAGTAGCATTTTGGTTAGGACACAACGCAAAGCTCTGATATATCAGACACCTCCCGTTTAAAGATACAGTTAGGGTTAGGGCTAGCATTAGGATTACGGTAAGGGTGAGCTTTATTATTAGGGTTAGGGTTAGGGTTAAGGGTAGGGTTAGGGTTAGGGTTAGGAACAGGGTTTGCGATAGGGTTAGGGTTAGGGTTTGGGTTCATGTTACAGGTAGGTTTAGGTCTAGGGCTAAAGCTAGCTGACGGCCGCAGTTACAAGAAAGTGTATTTCACAGCGGTCATAGTTCTGTGCTTTCACTGAGTGCGTTCATGATGAGAAAGTGATTCTGTACATCCTTGCACTCAAACACAGCAAGGTAAATGATAACAGAGCAAAATAGCTGATCAGAGGTTCTGGAGAGGGTACGTGATATGGTACAAGGCACTCATTTCCAATTCACCTGATAGGAGCACATGGATCTAGTGCCGCGTTTTTGCTGAACGCCACTTCTCAGGAACATGTTCGTTCCCGAGTAACTTGGCAGCTTTCAAACCGTTCACTCCTGTGCTGTGTGAGAGAAAGTTACGCGAGTAGAGTAAGGGGACTGCTAGCTGCGCATGCATTGCTACGTTACAAACACTGTATGGTCCAAGTGAGGCAGTAGGCTGTGGCTTCTCTTCTTCCTGGGGCTACGCTTTTCTGATGGAAAAAGGACCTAGGAGAAAACGCTACTGTGGAAGCTCATTCCCCTGCAAGGATCACAAAGTGCTATGCTAGCCCTCCCTCCTTTGCGGACGGGAAATCATCTCCGTAGCTCTTGGGCTATGACACGAGCCAGAGATCCTATATTGCAGCAAGGTACTTGGACAGGATGCTGACAAGAGTACGTACTATGTGAGACACCACCGCTTTCATCTCCTACTGCAATGAGAACATTGATAACACGTCAAATAGTGAGGATGGCTAGTGTTGAGAACACTTTTCGCACGACTTGATATAATCCCTGAATGACGCATGGGAGCGCAAACTCTTCACTGCTGTATTCTCAGAGTGGAATGAATGCCCTGGTAGGCCATTGAGGTACTTTTCGCTTCTTCCTCCTTGAACGCTTCACGAACGGGTGGAGTCCGAGGGACGTAGTATTGCCTCCATGGTTTCTTAGGCTACAGTCTTCTTCTCCCATCACATCTACTACCGAGATGGGAACATTGAGAAGACGCTGAACCCGGAGACGGCTTTGGGGAAAAAACCCGCTTCCTACGAAATAGGTTGATTCCCGAGTGATTTTGAGGAGCAAACATATCCTCACGAATGTATTATCTTCCACTGGGAGCCCCACAGGCTACTCTGGGATTCATATTCCCTTAGATCTTCAGAGACTTGGAGTCCAAGTCACGTAGCATGGCCTAGCGGCCTTCCAACGTCCGGATACGCTTTCCTCGCAGCACGCACAATTTGGCGAAAACAGTGGTAGCCCAGCTTACTCTAGTTCATAGTTGGCATAGTCCTGTGCTTCCGTTCACTCACACGGTTTGGGGAACGTGATTCCGGAACTCTCTGGCTAGCAAAGTTACCGCCGAGATGATCATACAGAAAACCCATAGAAGAGACTTTCTAAGTCGGCCGGTTCTGTCGGCACCCGCTACATTTCGCACTCTACTGAACCGAGTCCATTGACCTAGTGTTACCCGCTGGAGATGAGATTTGCTAATAAGGCACTTGTGTGAAACATCCTGATTCCCTTGTTGTTTGGAAGCTGGGCACGAATTCCTTGCTGTTCTAGCAGAAGGAAATTCAGTCGAAAAGAGTCAGTGGACTGTGAGCTTCATGTGCATATCTAGGTTCGACAAACAGTTTTGTCCACAAGACATAGTAGGCAGTAGCTGCAGGAAATCTTCGGACTCTGCTATTTGGCTGGAACAAAGAGAGCGGCGAAAAGCCCACACGCGCAGCTCATTGTCCTGCCAAGTTCAGATGCTGCTATGTTCCTGTTCGTTCGCTGCCGATGGAAAATGATTTCAGTAGCATTTTGGTTAGGACACAACGCAAAGCTCTGATATATCAGACACCTCCCGTTTAAAGATACAGTTAGGGTTAGGGCTAGCATTAGGATTACGGTAAGGGTGAGCTTTATTATTAGGGTTAGGGTTAGGGTTAAGGGTAGGGTTAGGGTTAGGGTTAGGAACAGGGTTTGCGATAGGGTTAGGGTTAGGGTTTGGGTTCATGTTACAGGTAGGTTTAGGTCTAGGGCTAAAGCTAGCTGACGGCCGCAGTTACAAGAAAGTGTATTTCACAGCGGTCATAGTTCTGTGCTTTCACTGAGTGCGTTCATGATGAGAAAGTGATTCTGTACATCCTTGCACTCAAACACAGCAAGGTAAATGATAACAGAGCAAAATAGCTGGTCATAGGTTCTGGAGAGGGTATGTGATATGGTACAAGGCACTCATTTCCAATTCACCTGATAGGAGCACATGGATCTAGTGCCGCGTTTTTGCTGAACGCCACTTCTCAGGAACATGTTCGTTCCCGAGTAACTTGGCAGCTTTCAAACCGTTCACTCCTGTGCTGTGTGAGAGAAAGTTACGCGAGTAGAGTAAGGGGACTGCTAGCTGCGCATGCATTGCTACGTTACAAACACTGTATGGTCCAAGTGAGGCAGTAGGCTGTGGCTTCTCTTCTTCCTGGGGCTATGCTTTTCTGATGGAAAAAGGACCTAGGAGAAAACGCTACTGTGGAAGCTCATTCCCCTGCAAGGATCACAAAGTGCTATGCTAGCCCTCCCTCCTTTGCGGACGGGAAATCATCTCCGTAGCTCTTGGGCTGTGACACGAGCCAGAGATCCTATATTGCAGCAAGGTACTTGGACAGGATGCTGACAAGAGTACGTACTATGTGAGACACCACCGCTTTCATCTCCTACTGCAATGAGAACATTGATAACACGTCAAATAGTGAGGATGGCTAGTGTTGAGAACACTTTTCGCACGACTTGATATAATCCCTGAATGACGCATGGGAGCGCAAACTCTTCACTGCTGTATTCTCAGAGTGGAATGAATGCCCTGGTAGGCCATTGAGGTACTTTTCGCTTCTTCCTCCTTGAACGCTTCACGAACGGGTGGAGTCCGAGGGACGTAGTATTGCCTCCATGGTTTCTTAGGCTACAGTCTTCTTCTCCCATCACATCTACTACCGAGATGGGAACATTGAGAAGACGCTGAACCCGGAGACGGCTTTGGGGAAAAAACCCGCTTCCTACGAAATAGGTTGATTCCCGAGTGATTTTGAGGAGCAAACATATCCTCACGAATGTATTATCTTCCACTGGGAGCCCCACAGGCTACTCTGGGATTCATATTCCCTTAGATCTTCAGAGACTTGGAGTCCAAGTCACGTAGCATGGCCTAGCGGCCTTCCAACGTCCGGATACGCTTTCCTCGCAGCACGCACAATTTGGCGAAAACAGTGGTAGCCCAGCTTACTCTAGTTCATAGTTGGCATAGTCCTGTGCTTCCGTTCACTCACACGGTTTGGGGAACGTGATTCCGGAACTCTCTGGCTAGCAACGTTACCGCCGAGATGATCATACAGAAAACCCATAGAAGAGACTTTCTAAGTCGGCCGGTTCTGTCGGCACCCGCTACATTTCGCACTCTACTGAACCGAGTCCATTGACCTAGTGTTACCCGCTGGAGATGAGATTTGCTAATAAGGCACTTGTGTGAAACATCCTGATTCCCTTGTTGTTTGGAAGCTGGGCACGAATTCCTTGCTGTTCTAGCAGAAGGAAATTCAGTCGAAAAGAGTCAGTGGACTGTGAGCTTCATGTGCATATCTAGGTTCGACAAACAGTTTTGTCCACAAGACATAGTAGGCAGTAGCTGCAGGAAATCTTCGGACTCTGCTATTTGGCTGGAACAAAGAGAGCGGCCAAAAGCCCACACGCGCAGCTCATTGTCCTGCAAAGTTCAGATGCTGCTATGTTCCTGTTCGTTCGCTGCCGATGGAAAATGATTTCAGTAGCATTTTGGTTAGGACACAACGCAAAGCTCTGATATATCAGACACCTCCCGTTTAAAGATACAGTTAGGGTTAGGGCTAGCATTAGGATTACGGTAAGGGTGAGCTTTATTATTAGGGTTAGGGTTAGGGTTAAGGGTAGGGTTAGGGTTAGGGTTAGGAACAGGGTTTGCTATAGGGTTAGGGTTAGGGTTTGGGTTCGGGTTCATGTTACAGGTAGGTTTAGGTCTAGGGCTAAAGCTAGCTGACGGCCCCAGTTACAAGAAAGTGTATTTCACAGCTGTCATAGTTCTGTGCTTTCATTGAGTGCGTTCATGATGAGAAAGTGATTCTGTACATCCTTGCACTCAAACACAGCAAGGTAAATGATAACAGAGGAAAATAGCTGGTCATAGGTTCTGGAGAGGGTATGTGATATGGTACAAGGCACTCATTTCCAATTCACCTGATAGGAGCACATGGATCTAGTGCCGCGTTTTTGCTGAACGCCACTTCTCAGGAACATGTTCGTTCCCGAGTAACTTGGCAGCTTTCAAACCGTTCACTCCTGTGCTGTGTGAGAGAAAGTTACGCGAGTAGAGTAAGGGGACTGCTAGCTGCGCATGCATTGCTACGTTACAAACACTGTATGGTCCAAGTGAGGCAGTAGGCTGTGGCTTCTCTTCTTCCTGGGGCTACGCTTTTCTGATGGAAAAAGGACCTAGGAGAAAACGCTACTGTGGAAGCTCATTCCCCTGCAAGGATCACAAAGTGCTATGCTAGCCCTCCCTCCTTTGCGGACGGGAAATCATCTCCGTAGCTCTTGGGCTGTGACACGAGCCAGAGATCCTATATTGCAGCAAGGTACTTGGACAGGATGCTGACAAGAGTACGTACTATGTGAGACACCACCGCTTTCATCTCCTACTGCAATGAGAACATTGATAACACGTCAAATAGTGAGGATGGCTAGTGTTGAGGACACTTTTCGCACGACTTGATATAATCCCTGAATGACGCATGGGAGCGCAAACTCTTCACTGCTGTATTCTCAGAGTGGAATGAATGCCCTGGTAGGCCATTGAGGTACTTTTCGCTTCTTCCTCCTTGAACGCTTCACGAACGGGTGGAGTCCGAGGGACGTAGTATTGCCTCCATGGTTTCTTAGGCTACAGTCTTCTTCTCCCATCACATCTACTACCGAGATGGGAACATTGAGAAGACGCTGAACCCGGAGACGGCTTTGGGGAAAAAACCCGCTTCCTACGAAATAGGTGGATTCCCGAGTGATTTTGAGGAGCAAACATATCCTCACGAATGTATTATCTTCCACTGGGAGCCCCACAGGCTACTCTGGGATTCATATTCCCTTAGATCTTCAGAGACTTGGAGTCCAAGTCACGTAGCATGGCCTAGCGGCCTTCCAACGTCCGGATACGCTTTCCTCGCAGCACGCACAATTTGGCGAAAACAGTGGTAGCCCAGCTTACTCTAGTTCATAGTTGGCATAGTCCTGTGCTTCCGTTCACTCACACGGTTTGGGGAACGAGATTCCGGAACTCTCTGGCTAGCAACGTTACCGCCGAGATGATCATACAGAAAACCCATAGAAGAGACTTTCTAAGTCGGCCGGTTCTGTCGGCACCCGCTACATTTCGCACTCTACTGAACCGAGTCCATTGACCTAGTGTTACCCGCTGGAGATGAGATTTGCTAATAAGGCACTTGTGTGAAACATCCTGATTCCCTTGTTGTTTGGAAGCTGGGCACGAATTCCTTGCTGTTCTAGCAGAAGGAAATTCAGTCGAAAAGAGTCAGTGGACTGTGAGCTTCATGTGCATATCTAGGTTCGACAAACAGTTTTGTCCACAAGACATAGTAGGCAGTAGCTGCAGGAAATCTTCGGACTCTGCTATTTGGCTGGAACAAAGAGAGCGGCGAAAAGCCCACACGCGCAGCTCATTGTCCTGCCAAGTTCAGATGCTGCTATGTTCCTGTTCGTTCGCTGCCGATGGAAAATGATTTCAGTAGCATTTTGGTTAGGACACAACGCAAAGCTCTGATATATCAGACACCTCCCGTTTAAAGATACAGTTAGGGTTAGGGCTAGCATTAGGATTACGGTAAGGGTGAGCTTTATTATTAGGGTTAGGGTTAGGGTTAAGGGTAGGGTTAGGGTTAGGGTTAGGAACAGGGTTTGCGATAGGGTTAGGGTTAGGGTTTGGGTTCATGTTACAGGTAGGTTTAGGTCTAGGGCTAAAGCTAGCTGACGGCCGCAGTTACAAGAAAGTGTATTTCATAGCTGTCATAGTTCTGTGCTTTCATTGAGTGCGTTCATGATGAGAAAGTGATTCTGTACATCCTTGCACTCACACACAGCAAGGTAAATGGTAACAGAGCAAAATAGCTGATCAGAGGTTCTGGAGAGGGTACGTGATATGGTACAAGGCACTCATTTCCAATTCACCTGATAGGAGCACATGGATCTAGTGCCGCGTTTTTGCTGAACGCCACTTCTCAGGAACATGTTCGTTCCCGAGTAACTTGGCAGCTTTCAAACCGTTCACTCCTGTGCTGTGTGAGAGAAAGTTACGCGAGTAGAGTAAGGGGACTGCTAGCTGCGCATGCATTGCTACGTTACAAACACTGTATGGTCCAAGTGAGGCAGTAGGCTGTGGCTTCTCTTCTTCCTGGGGCTACGCTTTTCTGATGGAAAAAGGACCTAGGAGAAAACGCTACTGTGGAAGCTCATTCCCCTGCAAGGATCACAAAGTGCTATGCTAGCCCTCCCTCCTTTGCGGACGGGAAATCATCTCCGTAGCTCTTGGGCTATGACACGAGCCAGAGATCCTATATTGCAGCAAGGTACTTGGACAGGATGCTGACAAGAGTACGTACTATGTGAGACACCACCGCTTTCATCTCCTACTGCAATGAGAACATTGATAACACGTCAAATAGTGAGGATGGCTAGTGTTGAGGACACTTTTCGCACGACTTGATATAATCCCTGAATGACGCATGGGAGCGCAAACTCTTCACTGCTGTATTCTCAGAGTGGAATGAATGCCCTGGTAGGCCATTGAGGTACTTTTCGCTTCTTCCTCCTTGAACGCTTCACGAACGGGTGGAGTCCGAGGGACGTAGTATTGCCTCCATGGTTTCTTAGGCTACAGTCTTCTTCTCCCATCACATCTACTACCGAGATGGGAACATTGAGAAGACGCTGAACCCGGAGACGGCTTTGGGGGGAAAACCCGCTTCCTACGAAATAGGTTGATTCCCGAGTGATTTTGAGGAGCAAACATATCCTCACGAATGTATTATCTTCCACTGGGAGCCCCACAGGCTACTCTGGGATTCATATTCCCTTAGATCTTCAGAGACTTGGAGTCCAAGTCACGTAGCATGGCCTAGCGGCCTTCCAACGTCCGGATACGCTTTCCTCGCAGCACGCACAATTTGGCGAAAACAGTGGTAGCCCAGCTTACTCTAGTTCATAGTTGGCATAGTCCTGTGCTTCCGTTCACTCACACGGTTCGGGGAACGTGATTCCGGAACTCTCTGGCTAGCAAAGATACCGCCGAGATGATCATACAGAAAACCCATAGAAGAGACTTTCTAAGTCGGCCGGTTCTGTCGGCACCCGCTACATTTCGCACTCTACTGAACCGAGTCCATTGACCTAGTGTTACCCGCTGGAGATGAAATTTGCTAATAAGGCACTTGTGTGAAACATCCTGATTCCCTTGTTGTTTGGAAGCTGGGCACGAATTCCTTGCTGTTCTAGCAGAAGGAAATTCAGTCGAAAAGAGTCAGTGGACTGTGAGCTTCATGTGCATATCTAGGTTCGACAAACAGTTTTGTCCACAAGACATAGTAGGCAGTAGCTGCAGGAAATCTTCGGACTCTGCTATTTGGCTGGAACAAAGAGAGCGGCGAAAAGCCCACACGCGCAGCTCATGGTCCTGCCAAGTTCAGATGCTGCTATGTTCCTGTTCGTTCACTGCCGATGGAAAATGATTTCAGTAGCATTTTGGTTAGGACACAACGCAAAGCTCTGATATATCAGACACCTCCCGTTTAAAGATACACTTAGGGTTAGGGCTAGCATTAGGATTACGGTAAGGGTGAGCTTTATTATTAGGGTTAGGGTTAGGGTTAAGGGTAGGGTTAGGGTTAGGGTTAGGAACAGGGTTTGCGATAGGGTTAGGGTTAGGGTTTGGGTTCATGTTACAGGTAGGTTTAGGTCTAGGGCTAAAGCTAGCTGACGGCCGCAGTTACAAGAAAGTGTATTTCATAGCTGTCATAGTTCTGTGCTTTCATTGAGTGCGTTCATGATGAGAAAGTGATTCTGTACATCCTTGCACTCACACACAGCAAGGTAAATGGTAACAGAGCAAAATAGCTGATCAGAGGTTCTGGAGAGGGTATGTGATATGGTACAAGGCACTCATTTCCAATTCACCTGATAGGAGCACATGGATCTAGTGCCGCGTTTTTGCTGAACGCCACTTCTCAGGAACATGTTCGTTCCCGAGTAACTTGGCAGCTTTCAAACCGTTCACTCCTGTGCTGTGTGAGAGAAAGTTACGCGAGTAGAGTAAGGGGACTGCTAGCTGCGCATGCATTGCTACGTTACAAACACTGTATGGTCCAAGTGAGGCAGTAGGCTGTGGCTCCTCTTCTTCCTGGGGCTACGCTTTTCTGATGGAAAAAGGACCTAGGAGAAAACGCTACTGTGGAAGCTCATTCCCCTGCAAGGATCACAAAGTGCTATGCTAGCCCTCCCTCCTTTGCGGACGGGAAATCATCTCCGTAGCTCTTGGGCTATGACACGAGCCAGAGATCCTATATTGCAGCAAGGTACTTGGACAGGATGCTGACAAGAGTACGTACTATGTGAGACACCACCGCTTTCATCTCCTACTGCAATGAGAACATTGATAACACGTCAAATAGTGAGGATGGCTAGTGTTGAGAACACTTTTCGCACGACTTGATATAATCCCTGAATGACGCATGGGAGCGCAAACTCTTCACTGCTGTATTCTCAGAGTGGAATGAATGCCCTGGTAGGCCATTGAGGTACTTTTCGCTTCTTCCTCCTTGAACGCTTCACGAACGGGTGGAGTCCGAGGGACGTAGTATTGCCTCCATGGTTTCTTAGGCTACAGTCTTCTTCTCCCATCACATCTACTACCGAGATGGGAACATTGAGAAGACGCTGAACCCGGAGACGGCTTTGGGGGAAAAACCCGCTTCCTACGAAATAGGTTGATTCCCGAGTGATTTTGAGGAGCAAACATATCCTCACGAATGTATTATCTTCCACTGGGAGCCCCACAGGCTACTCTGGGATTCATATTCCCTTAGATCTTCAGAGACTTGGAGTCCAAGTCACGTAGCATGGCCTAGCGGCCTTCCAACGTCCGGATACGCTTTCCTCGCAGCACGCACAATTTGGCGAAAACAGTGGTAGCCCAGCTTACTCTAGTTCATAGTTGGCATAGTCCTGTGCTTCCGTTCACTCACACGGTTCGGGGAACGTGATTCCGGAACTCTCTGGCTAGCAAAGTTACCGCCGAGATGATCATACAGAAAACCCATAGAAGAGCCTTTCTAAGTCGGCCGGTTCTGTCGGCACCCGCTACATTTCGCACTCTACTGAACCGAGTCCATTGACCTAGTGTTACCCGCTGGAGATGAAATTTGCTAATAAGGCACTTGTGTGAAACATCCTGATTCCCTTGTTGTTTGGAAGCTGGGCACGAATTCCTTGCTGTTCTAGCAGAAGGAAATTCAGTCGAAAAGAGTCAGTGGACTGTGAGCTTCATGTGCATATCTAGGTTCGACAAACAGTTTTGTCCACAAGACATAGTAGGCAGTAGCTGCAGGAAATCTTCGGACTCTGCTATTTGGCTGGAACAAAGAGAGCGGCGAAAAGCCCACACGCGCAGCTCATGGTCCTGCAAAGTTCAGATGCTGCTATGTTCCTGTTCGTTCACTGCCGATGGAAAATGATTTCAGTAGCATTTTGGTTAGGACACAACGCAAAGCTCTGATATATCAGACACCTCCCGTTTAAAGATACACTTAGGGTTAGGGCTAGCATTAGGATTACGGTAAGGGTGAGCTTTATTATTAGGGTTAGGGTTAGGGTTAAGGGTAGGGTTAGGGTTAGGGTTAGGAACAGGGTTTGCGATAGGGTTAGGGTTAGGGTTTGGGTTCATGTTACAGGTAGGTTTAGGTCTAGGGCTAAAGCTAGCTGACGGCCGCAGTTACAAGAAAGTGTATTTCATAGCTGTCATAGTTCTGTGCTTTCATTGAGTGCGTTCATGATGAGAAAGTGATTCTGTACATCCTTGCACTCACACACAGCAAGGTAAATGGTAACAGAGCAAAATAGCTGATCAGAGGTTCTGGAGAGGGTATGTGATATGGTACAAGGCACTCATTTCCAATTCACCTGATAGGAGCACATGGATCTAGTGCCGCGTTTTTGCTGAACGCCACTTCTCAGGAACATGTTCGTTCCCGAGTAACTTGGCAGCTTTCAAACCGTTCACTCCTGTGCTGTGTGAGAGAAAGTTACGCGAGTAGAGTAAGGGGACTGCTAGCTGCGCATGCATTGCTACGTTACAAACACTGTATGGTCCAAGTGAGGCAGTAGGCTGTGGCTTCTCTTCTTCCTGGGGCTACGCTTTTCTGATGGAAAAAGGACCTAGGAGAAAACGCTACTGTGGAAGCTCATTCCCCTGCAAGGATCACAAAGTGCTATGCTAGCCCTCCCTCCTTTGCGGACGGGAAATCATCTCCGTAGCTCTTGGGCTGTGACACGAGCCAGAGATCCTATATTGCAGCAAGGTACTTGGACAGGATGCTGACAAGAGTACGTACTATGTGAGACACCACCGCTTTCATCTCCTACTGCAATGAGAACATTGATAACACGTCAAATAGTGAGGATGGCTAGTGTTGAGGACACTTTTCGCACGACTTGATATAATCCCTGAATGACGCATGGGAGCGCAAACTCTTCAGTGCTGTATTCTCAGAGTGGAATGAATGCCCTGGTAGGCCATTGAGGTACTTTTCGCTTCTTCCTCCTTGAACGCTTCACGAACGGGTGGAGTCCGAGGGACGTAGTATTGCCTCCATGGTTTCTTAGGCTACAGTCTTCTTCTCCCATCACATCTACTACCGAGATGGGAACATTGAGAAGACGCTGAACCCGGAGACGGCTTTGGGGGAAAAACCCGCTTCCTACGAAATAGGTTGATTCCCGAGTGATTTTGAGGAGCAAACATATCCTCACGAATGTATTATCTTCCACTGGGAGCCCCACAGGCTACTCTGGGATTCATATTCCCTTAGATCTTCAGAGACTTGGAGTCCAAGTCACGTAGCATGGCCTAGCGGCCTTCCAACGTCCGGATACGCTTTCCTCGCAGCACGCACAATTTGGCGAAAACAGTGGTAGCCCAGCTTACTCTAGTTCATAGTTGGCATAGTCCTGTGCTTCCGTTCACTCACACGGTTTGGGGAACGTGATTCCGGAACTCTCTGGCTAGCAACGTTACCGCCGAGATGATCATACAGAAAACCCATAGAAGAGACTTTCTAAGTCGGCCGGTTCTGTCGGCACCCGCTACATTTCGCACTCTACTGAACCGAGTCCATTGACCTAGTGTTACCCGCTGGAGATGAGATTTGCTAATAAGGCACTTGTGTGAAACATCCTGATTCCCTTGTTGTTTGGAAGCTGGGCACGAATTCCTTGCTGTTCTAGCAGAAGGAAATTCAGTCGAAAAGAGTCAGTGGACTGTGAGCTTCATGTGCATATCTAGGTTCGACAAACAGTTTTGTCCACAAGACATAGTAGGCAGTAGCTGCAGGAAATCTTCGGACTCTGCTATTTGGCTGGAACAAAGAGAGCGGCCAAAAGCCCACACGCGCAGCTCATTGTCCTGCAAAGTTCAGATGCTGCTATGTTCCTGTTCGTTCACTGCCGATGGAAAATGATTTCAGTAGCATTTTGGTTAGGACACAACGCAAAGCTCTGATATATCAGACACCTCCCGTTTAAAGATACAGTTAGGGTTAGGGCTAGCATTAGGATTACGGTAAGGGTGAGCTTTATTATTAGGGTTAGGGTTAGGGTTAAGGGTAGGGTTAGGGTTAGGGTTAGGAACAGGGTTTGCGATAGGGTTAGGGTTAGGGTTTGGGTTCATGTTACAGGTAGGTTGAGGTCTAGGGCTAAAGCTAGCTGACGGCCGCAGTTACAAGAAAGTGTATTTCACAGCGGTCATAGTTCTGTGCTTTCACTGAGTGCGTTCATGATGAGAAAGTGATTCTGTACATCCTTGCACTCAAACACAGCAAGGTAAATGATAACAGAGCAAAATAGCTGGTCATAGGTTCTGGAGAGGGTATGTGATATGGTACAAGGCACTCATTTCCAATTCACCTGATAGGAGCACATGGATCTAGTGCCGCGTTTTTGCTGAACGCCACTTCTCAGGAACATGTTCGTTCCCGAGTAACTTGGCAGCTTTCAAACCGTTCACTCCTGTGCTGTGTGAGAGAAAGTTACGCGAGTAGAGTAAGGGGACTGCTAGCTGCGCATGCATTGCTACGTTACAAACACTGTATGGTCCAAGTGAGGCAGTAGGCTGTGGCTTCTCTTCTTCCTGGGGCTACGCTTTTCTGATGGAAAAAGGACCTAGGAGAAAACGCTACTGTGGAAGCTCATTCCCCTGCAAGGATCACAAAGTGCTATGCTAGCCCTCCCTCCTTTGCGGACGGGAAATCATCTCCGTAGCTCTTGGGCTATGACACGAGCCAGAGATCCTATATTGCAGCAAGGTACTTGGACAGGATGCTGACAAGAGTACGTACTATGTGAGACACCACCGCTTTCATCTCCTACTGCAATGAGAACATTGATAACACGTCAAATAGTGAGGATGGCTAGTGTTGAGGACACTTTTCGCACGACTTGATATAATCCCTGAATGACGCATGGGAGCGCAAACTCTTCAGTGCTGTATTCTCAGAGTGGAATGAATGCCCTGGTAGGCCATTGAGGTACTTTTCGCTTCTTCCTCCTTGAACGCTTCACGAACGGGTGGAGTCCGAGGGACGTAGTATTGCCTCCATGGTTTCTTAGGCTACAGTCTTCTTCTCCCATCACATCTACTACCGAGATGGGAACATTGAGAAGACGCTGAACCCGGAGACGGCTTTGGGGAAAAAACCCGCTTCCTACGAAATAGGTTGATTCCCGAGTGATTTTGAGGAGCAAACATATCCTCACGAATGTATTATCTTCCACTGGGAGCCCCACAGGCTACTCTGGGATTCATATTCCCTTAGATCTTCAGAGACTTGGAGTCCAAGTCACGTAGCATGGCCTAGCGGCCTTCCAACGTCCGGATACGCTTTCCTCGCAGCACGCACAATTTGGCGAAAACAGTGGTAGCCCAGCTTACTCTAGTTCATAGTTGGCATAGTCCTGTGCTTCCGTTCACTCACACGGTTTGGGGAACGTGATTCCGGAACTCTCTGGCTAGCAACGTTACCGCCGAGATGATCATACAGAAAACCCATAGAAGAGACTTTCTAAGTCGGCCGGTTCTGTCGGCACCCGCTACATTTCGCACTCTACTGAACCGAGTCCATTGACCTAGTGTTACCCGCTGGAGATGAGATTTGCTAATAAGGCACTTGTGTGAAACATCCTGATTCCCTTGTTGTTTGGAAGCTGGGCACGAATTCCTTGCTGTTCTAGCAGAAGGAAATTCAGTCGAAAAGAGTCAGTGGACTGTGAGCTTCATGTGCATATCTAGGTTCGACAAACAGTTTTGTCCACAAGACATAGTAGGCAGTAGCTGCAGGAAATCTTCGGACTCTGCTATTTGGCTGGAACAAAGAGAGCGGCGAAAAGCCCACACGCGCAGCTCATTGTCCTGCAAAGTTCAGATGCTGCTATGTTCCTGTTCGTTCACTGCCGATGGAAAATGATTTCAGTAGCATTTTGGTTAGGACACAACGCAAAGCTCTGATATATCAGACACCTCCCGTTTAAAGATACAGTTAGGGTTAGGGCTAGCATTAGGATTACGGTAAGGGTGAGCTTTATTATTAGGGTTAGGGTTAGGGTTAAGGGTAGGGTTAGGGTTAGGGTTAGGAAGAGGGTTTGCGATAGGGTTAGGGTTAGGGTTTGGGTTCATGTTACAGGTAGGTTGAGGTCTAGGGCTAAAGCTAGCTGACGGCCGCAGTTACAAGAAAGTGTATTTCATAGCTGTCATAGTTCTGTGCTTTCATTGAGTGCGTTCATGATGAGAAAGTGATTCTGTACATCCTTGCACTCACACACAGCAAGGTAAATGGTAACAGAGCAAAATAGCTGATCAGAGGTTCTGGAGAGGGTATGTGATATGGTACAAGGCACTCATTTCCAATTCACCTGATAGGAGCACATGGATCTAGTGCCGCGTTTTTGCTGAACGCCACTTCTCAGGAACATGTTCGTTCCCGAGTAACTTGGCAGCTTTCAAACCGTTCACTCCTGTGCTGTGTGAGAGAAAGTTACGCGAGTAGAGTAAGGGGACTGCTAGCTGCGCATGCATTGCTACGTTACAAACACTGTATGGTCCAAGTGAGGCAGTAGGCTGTGGCTTCTCTTCTTCCTGGGGCTACGCTTTTCTGATGGAAAAAGGACCTAGGAGAAAACGCTACTGTGGAAGCTCATTCCCCTGCAAGGATCACAAAGTGCTATGCTAGCCCTCCCTCCTTTGCGGACGGGAAATCATCTCCGTAGCTCTTGGGCTATGACACGAGCCAGAGATCCTATATTGCAGCAAGGTACTTGGACAGGATGCTGACAAGAGTACGTACTATGTGAGACACCACCGCTTTCATCTCCTACTGCAATGAGAACATTGATAACACGTCAAATAGTGAGGATGGCTAGTGTTGAGAACACTTTTCGCACGACTTGATATAATCCCTGAATGACGCATGGGAGCGCAAACTCTTCACTGCTGTATTCTCAGAGTGGAATGAATGCCCTGGTAGGCCATTGAGGTACTTTTCGCTTCTTCCTCCTTGAACGCTTCACGAACGGGTGGAGTCCGAGGGACGTAGTATTGCCTCCATGGTTTCTTAGGCTACAGTCTTCTTCTCCCATCACATCTACTACCGAGATGGGAACATTGAGAAGACGCTGAACCCGGAGACGGCTTTGGGGGAAAAACCCGCTTCCTACAAAATAGGTTGATTCCCGAGTGATTTTGAGGAGCAAACATATCCTCACGAATGTATTATCTTCCACTGGGAGCCCCACAGGCTACTCTGGGATTCATATTCCCTTAGATCTTCAGAGACTTGGAGTCCAAGTCACGTAGCATGGCCTAGCGGCCTTCCAACGTCCGGATACGCTTTCCTCGCAGCACGCACAATTTGGCGAAAACAGTGGTAGCCCAGCTTACTCTAGTTCATAGTTGGCATAGTCCTGTGCTTCCGTTCACTCACACGGTTCGGGGAACGTGATTCCGGAACTCTCTGGCTAGCAAAGTTACCGCCGAGATGATCATACAGAAAACCCATAGAAGAGACTTTCTAAGTCGGCCGGTTCTGTCGGCACCCGCTACATTTCGCACTCTACTGAACCGAGTCCATTGACCTAGTGTTACCCGCTGGAGATGAAATTTGCTAATAAGGCACTTGTGTGAAACATCCTGATTCCCTTGTTGTTTGGAAGCTGGGCACGAATTCCTTGCTGTTCTAGCAGAAGGAAATTCAGTCGAAAAGAGTCAGTGGACTGTGAGCTTCATGTGCATATCTAGGTTCGACAAACAGTTTTGTCCACAAGACATAGTAGGCAGTAGCTGCAGGAAATCTTCGGACTCTGCTATTTGGCTGGAACAAAGAGAGCGGCGAAAAGCCCACACGCGCAGCTCATGGTCCTGCAAAGTTCAGATGCTGCTATGTTCCTGTTCGTTCACTGCCGATGGAAAATGATTTCAGTAGCATTTTGGTTAGGACACAACGCAAAGCTCTGATATATCAGACACCTCCCGTTTAAAGATACAGTTAGGGTTAGGGCTAGCATTAGGATTACGGTAAGGGTGAGCTTTATTATTAGGGTTAGGGTTAGGGTTAAGGGTAGGGTTAGGGTTAGGGTTAGGAACAGGGTTTGCGATAGGGTTAGGGTTAGGGTTTGGGTTCATGTTACAGGTAGGTTTAGGTCTAGGGCTAAAGCTAGCTGACGGCCGCAGTTACAAGAAAGTGTATTTCATAGCTGTCATAGTTCTGTGCTTTCATTGAGTGCGTTCATGATGAGAAAGTGATTCTGTACATCCTTGCACTCACACACAGCAAGGTAAATGGTAACAGAGCAAAATAGCTGATCAGAGGTTCTGGAGAGGATATGTGATATGGTACAAGGCACTCATTTCCAATTCACCTGATAGGAGCACATGGATCTAGTGCCGCGTTTTTGCTGAACGCCACTTCTCAGGAACATGTTCGTTCCCGAGTAACTTGGCAGCTTTCAAACCGTTCACTCCTGTGCTGTGTGAGAGAAAGTTACGCGAGTAGAGTAAGGGGACTGCTAGCTGCGCATGCATTGCTACGTTACAAACACTGTATGGTCCAAGTGAGGCAGTAGGCTGTGGCTTCTCTTCTTCCTGGGGCTACGCTTTTCTGATGGAAAAAGGACCTAGGAGAAAACGCTACTGTGGAAGCTCATTCCCCTGCAAGGATCACAAAGTGCTCTGCTAGCCCTCCCTCCTTTGCGGACGGGAAATCATCTCCGTAGCTCTTGGGCTATGACACGAGCCAGAGATCCTATATTGCAGCAAGGTACTTGGACAGGATGCTGACAAGAGTACGTACTATGTGAGACACCACCGCTTTCATCTCCTACTGCAATGAGAACATTGATAACACGTCAAATAGTGAGGATGGCTAGTGTTGAGAACACTTTTCGCACGACTTGATATAATCCCTGAATGACGCATGGGAGCGCAAACTCTTCACTGCTGTATTCTCAGAGTGGAATGAATGCCCTGGTAGGCCATTGAGGTACTTTTCGCTTCTTCCTCCTTGAACGCTTCACGAACGGGTGGAGTCCGAGGGACGTAGTATTGCCTCCATGGTTTCTTAGGCTACAGTCTTCTTCTCCCATCACATCTACTACCGAGATGGGAACATTGAGAAGACGCTGAACCCGGAGACGGCTTTGGGGGAAAAACCCGCTTCCTACAAAATAGGTTGATTCCCGAGTGATTTTGAGGAGCAAACATATCCTCACGAATGTATTATCTTCCACTGGGAGCCCCACAGGCTACTCTGGGATTCATATTCCCTTAGATCTTCAGAGACTTGGAGTCCAAGTCACGTAGCATGGCCTAGCGGCCTTCCAACGTCCGGATACGCTTTCCTCGCAGCACGCACAATTTGGCGAAAACAGTGGTAGCCCAGCTTACTCTAGTTCATAGTTGGCATAGTCCTGTGCTTCCGTTCACTCACACGGTTCGGGGAACGTGATTCCGGAACTCTCTGGCTAGCAAAGTTACCGCCGAGATGATCATACAGAAAACCCATAGAAGAGACTTTCTAAGTCGGCCGGTTCTGTCGGCACCCGCTACATTTCGCACTCTACTGAACCGAGTCCATTGACCTAGTGTTACCCGCTGGAGATGAGATTTGCTAATAAGGCACTTGTGTGAAACATCCTGATTCCCTTGTTGTTTGGAAGCTGGGCACGAATTCCTTGCTGTTCTAGCAGAAGGAAATTCAGTCGAAAAGAGTCAGTGGACTGTGAGCTTCATGTGCATATCTAGGTTCGACAAACAGTTTTGTCCACAAGACATAGTAGGCAGTAGCTGCAGGAAATCTTCGGACTCTGCTATTTGGCTGGAACAAAGAGAGCGGCCAAAAGCCCACACGCGCAGCTCATTGTCCTGCAAAGTTCAGATGCTGCTATGTTCCTGTTCGTTCACTGCCGATGGAAAATGATTTCAGTAGCATTTTGGTTAGGACACAACGCAAAGCTCTGATATATCAGACACCTCCCGTTTAAAGATACAGTTAGGGTTAGGGCTAGCATTAGGATTACGGTAAGGGTGAGCTTTATTATTAGGGTTAGGGTTAGGGTTAAGGGTAGGGTTAGGGTTAGGGTTAGGAACAGGGTTTGCGATAGGGTTAGGGTTAGGGTTTGGGTTCATGTTACAGGTAGGTTGAGGTCTAGGGCTAAAGCTAGCTGACGGCCGCAGTTACAAGAAAGTGTATTTCACAGCGGTCATAGTTCTGTGCTTTCACTGAGTGCGTTCATGATGAGAAAGTGATTCTGTACATCCTTGCACTCAAACACAGCAAGGTAAATGATAACAGAGCAAAATAGCTGGTCATAGGTTCTGGAGAGGGTATGTGATATGGTACAAGGCACTCATTTCCAATTCACCTGATAGGAGCACATGGATCTAGTGCCGCGTTTTTGCTGAACGCCACTTCTCAGGAACATGTTCGTTCCCGAGTAACTTGGCAGCTTTCAAACCGTTCACTCCTGTGCTGTGTGAGAGAAAGTTACGCGAGTAGAGTAAGGGGACTGCTAGCTGCGCATGCATTGCTACGTTACAAACACTGTATGGTCCAAGTGAGGCAGTAGGCTGTGGCTCCTCTTCTTCCTGGGGCTACGCTTTTCTGATGGAAAAAGGACCTAGGAGAAAACGCTACTGTGGAAGCTCATTCCCCTGCAAGGATCACAAAGTGCTATGCTAGCCCTCCCTCCTTTGCGGACGGGAAATCATCTCCGTAGCTCTTGGGCTATGACACGAGCCAGAGATCCTATATTGCAGCAAGGTACTTGGACAGGATGCTGACAAGAGTACGTACTATGTGAGACACCACCGCTTTCATCTCCTACTGCAATGAGAACATTGATAACACGTCAAATAGTGAGGATGGCTAGTGTTGAGGACACTTTTCGCACGACTTGATATAATCCCTGAATGACGCATGGGAGCGCAAACTCTTCAGTGCTGTATTCTCAGAGTGGAATGAATGCCCTGGTAGGCCATTGAGGTACTTTTCGCTTCTTCCTCCTTGAACGCTTCACGAACGGGTGGAGTCCGAGGGACGTAGTATTGCCTCCATGGTTTCTTAGGCTACAGTCTTCTTCTCCCATCACATCTACTACCGAGATGGGAACATTGAGAAGACGCTGAACCCGGAGACGGCTTTGGGGAAAAAACCCGCTTCCTACGAAATAGGTTGATTCCCGAGTGATTTTGAGGAGCAAACATATCCTCACGAATGTATTATCTTCCACTGGGAGCCCCACAGGCTACTCTGGGATTCATATTCCCTTAGATCTTCAGAGACTTGGAGTCCAAGTCACGTAGCATGGCCTAGCGGCCTTCCAACGTCCGGATACGCTTTCCTCGCAGCACGCACAATTTGGCGAAAACAGTGGTAGCCCAGCTTACTCTAGTTCATAGTTGGCATAGTCCTGTGCTTCCGTTCACTCACACGGTTTGGGGAACGTGATTCCGGAACTCTCTGGCTAGCAACGTTACCGCCGAGATGATCATACAGAAAACCCATAGAAGAGACTTTCTAAGTCGGCCGGTTCTGTCGGCACCCGCTACATTTCGCACTCTACTGAACCGAGTCCATTGACCTAGTGTTACCCGCTGGAGATGAGATTTGCTAATAAGGCACTTGTGTGAAACATCCTGATTCCCTTGTTGTTTGGAAGCTGGGCACGAATTCCTTGCTGTTCTAGCAGAAGGAAATTCAGTCGAAAAGAGTCAGTGGACTGTGAGCTTCATGTGCATATCTAGGTTCGACAAACAGTTTTGTCCACAAGACATAGTAGGCAGTAGCTGCAGGAAATCTTCGGACTCTGCTATTTGGCTGGAACAAAGAGAGCGGCGAAAAGCCCACACGCGCAGCTCATTGTCCTGCAAAGTTCAGATGCTGCTATGTTCCTGTTCGTTCACTGCCGATGGAAAATGATTTCAGTAGCATTTTGGTTAGGACACAACGCAAAGCTCTGATATATCAGACACCTCCCGTTTAAAGATACAGTTAGGGTTAGGGCTAGCATTAGGATTACGGTAAGGGTGAGCTTTATTATTAGGGTTAGGGTTAGGGTTAAGGGTAGGGTTAGGGTTAGGGTTAGGAAGAGGGTTTGCGATAGGGTTAGGGTTAGGGTTTGGGTTCATGTTACAGGTAGGTTGAGGTCTAGGGCTAAAGCTAGCTGACGGCCGCAGTTACAAGAAAGTGTATTTCATAGCTGTCATAGTTCTGTGCTTTCATTGAGTGCGTTCATGATGAGAAAGTGATTCTGTACATCCTTGCACTCACACACAGCAAGGTAAATGGTAACAGAGCAAAATAGCTGATCAGAGGTTCTGGAGAGGGTATGTGATATGGTACAAGGCACTCATTTCCAATTCACCTGATAGGAGCACATGGATCTAGTGCCGCGTTTTTGCTGAACGCCACTTCTCAGGAACATGTTCGTTCCCGAGTAACTTGGCAGCTTTCAAACCGTTCACTCCTGTGCTGTGTGAGAGAAAGTTACGCGAGTAGAGTAAGGGGACTGCTAGCTGCGCATGCATTGCTACGTTACAAACACTGTATGGTCCAAGTGAGGCAGTAGGCTGTGGCTTCTCTTCTTCCTGGGGCTACGCTTTTCTGATGGAAAAAGGACCTAGGAGAAAACGCTACTGTGGAAGCTCATTCCCCTGCAAGGATCACAAAGTGCTATGCTAGCCCTCCCTCCTTTGCGGACGGGAAATCATCTCCGTAGCTCTTGGGCTATGACACGAGCCAGAGATCCTATATTGCAGCAAGGTACTTGGACAGGATGCTGACAAGAGTACGTACTATGTGAGACACCACCGCTTTCATCTCCTACTGCAATGAGAACATTGATAACACGTCAAATAGTGAGGATGGCTAGTGTTGAGAACACTTTTCGCACGACTTGATATAATCCCTGAATGACGCATGGGAGCGCAAACTCTTCACTGCTGTATTCTCAGAGTGGAATGAATGCCCTGGTAGGCCATTGAGGTACTTTTCGCTTCTTCCTCCTTGAACGCTTCACGAACGGGTGGAGTCCGAGGGACGTAGTATTGCCTCCATGGTTTCTTAGGCTACAGTCTTCTTCTCCCATCACATCTACTACCGAGATGGGAACATTGAGAAGACGCTGAACCCGGAGACGGCTTTGGGGGAAAAACCCGCTTCCTACAAAATAGGTTGATTCCCGAGTGATTTTGAGGAGCAAACATATCCTCACGAATGTATTATCTTCCACTGGGAGCCCCACAGGCTACTCTGGGATTCATATTCCCTTAGATCTTCAGAGACTTGGAGTCCAAGTCACGTAGCATGGCCTAGCGGCCTTCCAACGTCCGGATACGCTTTCCTCGCAGCACGCACAATTTGGCGAAAACAGTGGTAGCCCAGCTTACTCTAGTTCATAGTTGGCATAGTCCTGTGCTTCCGTTCACTCACACGGTTCGGGGAACGTGATTCCGGAACTCTCTGGCTAGCAAAGTTACCGCCGAGATGATCATACAGAAAACCCATAGAAGAGACTTTCTAAGTCGGCCGGTTCTGTCGGCACCCGCTACATTTCGCACTCTACTGAACCGAGTCCATTGACCTAGTGTTACCCGCTGGAGATGAAATTTGCTAATAAGGCACTTGTGTGAAACATCCTGATTCCCTTGTTGTTTGGAAGCTGGGCACGAATTCCTTGCTGTTCTAGCAGAAGGAAATTCAGTCGAAAAGAGTCAGTGGACTGTGAGCTTCATGTGCATATCTAGGTTCGACAAACAGTTTTGTCCACAAGACATAGTAGGCAGTAGCTGCAGGAAATCTTCGGACTCTGCTATTTGGCTGGAACAAAGAGAGCGGCGAAAAGCCCACACGCGCAGCTCATGGTCCTGCAAAGTTCAGATGCTGCTATGTTCCTGTTCGTTCACTGCCGATGGAAAATGATTTCAGTAGCATTTTGGTTAGGACACAACGCAAAGCTCTGATATATCAGACACCTCCCGTTTAAAGATACAGTTAGGGTTAGGGCTAGCATTAGGATTACGGTAAGGGTGAGCTTTATTATTAGGGTTAGGGTTAGGGTTAAGGGTAGGGTTAGGGTTAGGGTTAGGAACAGGGTTTGCGATAGGGTTAGGGTTAGGGTTTGGGTTCATGTTACAGGTAGGTTTAGGTCTAGGGCTAAAGCTAGCTGACGGCCGCAGTTACAAGAAAGTGTATTTCATAGCTGTCATAGTTCTGTGCTTTCATTGAGTGCGTTCATGATGAGAAAGTGATTCTGTACATCCTTGCACTCACACACAGCAAGGTAAATGGTAACAGAGCAAAATAGCTGATCAGAGGTTCTGGAGAGGGTATGTGATATGGTACAAGGCACTCATTTCCAATTCACCTGATAGGAGCACATGGATCTAGTGCCGCGTTTTTGCTGAACGCCACTTCTCAGGAACATGTTCGTTCCCGAGTAACTTGGCAGCTTTCAAACCGTTCACTCCTGTGCTGTGTGAGAGAAAGTTACGCGAGTAGAGTAAGGGGACTGCTAGCTGCGCATGCATTGCTACGTTACAAACACTGTATGGTCCAAGTGAGGCAGTAGGCTGTGGCTTCTCTTCTTCCTGGGGCTACGCTTTTCTGATGGAAAAAGGACCTAGGAGAAAACGCTACTGTGGAAGCTCATTCCCCTGCAAGGATCACAAAGTGCTATGCTAGCCCTCCCTCCTTTGCGGACGGGAAATCATCTCCGTAGCTCTTGGGCTATGACACGAGCCAGAGATCCTATATTGCAGCAAGGTACTTGGACAGGATGCTGACAAGAGTACGTACTATGTGAGACACCACCGCTTTCATCTCCTACTGCAATGAGAACATTGATAACACGTCAAATAGTGAGGATGGCTAGTGTTGAGAACACTTTTCGCACGACTTGATATAATCCCTGAATGACGCATGGGAGCGCAAACTCTTCACTGCTGTATTCTCAGAGTGGAATGAATGCCCTGGTAGGCCATTGAGGTACTTTTCGCTTCTTCCTCCTTGAACGCTTCACGAACGGGTGGAGTCCGAGGGACGTAGTATTGCCTCCATGGTTTCTTAGGCTACAGTCTTCTTCTCCCATCACATCTACTACCGAGATGGGAACATTGAGAAGACGCTGAACCCGGAGACGGCTTTGGGGGAAAAACCCGCTTCCTACAAAATAGGTTGATTCCCGAGTGATTTTGAGGAGCAAACATATCCTCACGAATGTATTATCTTCCACTGGGAGCCCCACAGGCTACTCTGGGATTCATATTCCCTTAGATCTTCAGAGACTTGGAGTCCAAGTCACGTAGCATGGCCTAGCGGCCTTCCAACGTCCGGATACGCTTTCCTCGCAGCACGCACAATTTGGCGAAAACAGTGGTAGCCCAGCTTACTCTAGTTCATAGTTGGCATAGTCCTGTGCTTCCGTTCACTCACACGGTTCGGGGAACGTGATTCCGGAACTCTCTGGCTAGCAAAGTTACCGCCGAGATGATCATACAGAAAACCCATAGAAGAGACTTTCTAAGTCGGCCGGTTCTGTCGGCACCCGCTACATTTCGCACTCTACTGAACCGAGTCCATTGACCTAGTGTTACCCGCTGGAGATGAAATTTGCTAATAAGGCACTTGTGTGAAACATCCTGATTCCCTTGTTGTTTGGAAGCTGGGCACGAATTCCTTGCTGTTCTAGCAGAAGGAAATTCAGTCGAAAAGAGTCAGTGGACTGTGAGCTTCATGTGCATATCTAGGTTCGACAAACAGTTTTGTCCACAAGACATAGTAGGCAGTAGCTGCAGGAAATCTTCGGACTCTGCTATTTGGCTGGAACAAAGAGAGCGGCGAAAAGCCCACACGCGCAGCTCATGGTCCTGCAAAGTTCAGATGCTGCTATGTTCCTGTTCGTTCACTGCCGATGGAAAATGATTTCAGTAGCATTTTGGTTAGGACACAACGCAAAGCTCTGATATATCAGACACCTCCCGTTTAAAGATACAGTTAGGGTTAGGGCTAGCATTAGGATTACGGTAAGGGTGAGCTTTATTATTAGGGTTAGGGTTAGGGTTAAGGGTAGGGTTAGGGTTAGGGTTAGGAACAGGGTTTGCGATAGGGTTAGGGTTAGGGTTTGGGTTCATGTTACAGGTAGGTTGAGGTCTAGGGCTAAAGCTAGCTGACGGCCGCAGTTACAAGAAAGTGTATTTCATAGCTGTCATAGTTCTGTGCTTTCATTGAGTGCGTTCATGATGAGAAAGTGATTCTGTACATCCTTGCACTCACACACAGCAAGGTAAATGGTAACAGAGCAAAATAGCTGATCAGAGGTTCTGGAGAGGGTATGTGATATGGTACAAGGCACTCATTTCCAATTCACCTGATAGGAGCACATGGATCTAGTGCCGCGTTTTTGCTGAACGCCACTTCTCAGGAACATGTTCGTTCCCGAGTAACTTGGCAGCTTTCAAACCGTTCACTCCTGTGCTGTGTGAGAGAAAGTTACGCGAGTAGAGTAAGGGGACTGCTAGCTGCGCATGCATTGCTACGTTACAAACACTGTATGGTCCAAGTGAGGCAGTAGGCTGTGGCTTCTCTTCTTCCTGGGGCTACGCTTTTCTGATGGAAAAAGGACCTAGGAGAAAACGCTACTGTGGAAGCTCATTCCCCTGCAAGGATCACAAAGTGCTATGCTAGCCCTCCCTCCTTTGCGGACGGGAAATCATCTCCGTAGCTCTTGGGCTATGACACGAGCCAGAGATCCTATATTGCAGCAAGGTACTTGGACAGGATGCTGACAAGAGTACGTACTATGTGAGACACCACCGCTTTCATCTCCTACTGCAATGAGAACATTGATAACACGTCAAATAGTGAGGATGGCTAGTGTTGAGAACACTTTTCGCACGACTTGATATAATCCCTGAATGACGCATGGGAGCGCAAACTCTTCACTGCTGTATTCTCAGAGTGGAATGAATGCCCTGGTAGGCCATTGAGGTACTTTTCGCTTCTTCCTCCTTGAACGCTTCACGAACGGGTGGAGTCCGAGGGACGTAGTATTGCCTCCATGGTTTCTTAGGCTACAGTCTTCTTCTCCCATCACATCTACTACCGAGATGGGAACATTGAGAAGACGCTGAACCCGGAGACGGCTTTGGGGGAAAAACCCGCTTCCTACAAAATAGGTTGATTCCCGAGTGATTTTGAGGAGCAAACATATCCTCACGAATGTATTATCTTCCACTGGGAGCCCCACAGGCTACTCTGGGATTCATATTCCCTTAGATCTTCAGAGACTTGGAGTCCAAGTCACGTAGCATGGCCTAGCGGCCTTCCAACGTCCGGATACGCTTTCCTCGCAGCACGCACAATTTGGCGAAAACAGTGGTAGCCCAGCTTACTCTAGTTCATAGTTGGCATAGTCCTGTGCTTCCGTTCACTCACACGGTTCGGGGAACGTGATTCCGGAACTCTCTGGCTAGCAAAGTTACCGCCGAGATGATCATACAGAAAACCCATAGAAGAGACTTTCTAAGTCGGCCGGTTCTGTCGGCACCCGCTACATTTCGCACTCTACTGAACCGAGTCCATTGACCTAGTGTTACCCGCTGGAGATGAAATTTGCTAATAAGGCACTTGTGTGAAACATCCTGATTCCCTTGTTGTTTGGAAGCTGGGCACGAATTCCTTGCTGTTCTAGCAGAAGGAAATTCAGTCGAAAAGAGTCAGTGGACTGTGAGCTTCATGTGCATATCTAGGTTCGACAAACAGTTTTGTCCACAAGACATAGTAGGCAGTAGCTGCAGGAAATCTTCGGACTCTGCTATTTGGCTGGAACAAAGAGAGCGGCGAAAAGCCCACACGCGCAGCTCATGGTCCTGCAAAGTTCAGATGCTGCTATGTTCCTGTTCGTTCACTGCCGATGGAAAATGATTTCAGTAGCATTTTGGTTAGGACACAACGCAAAGCTCTGATATATCAGACACCTCCCGTTTAAAGATACAGTTAGGGTTAGGGCTAGCATTAGGATTACGGTAAGGGTGAGCTTTATTATTAGGGTTAGGGTTAGGGTTAAGGGTAGGGTTAGGGTTAGGGTTAGGAACAGGGTTTGCGATAGGGTTAGGGTTAGGGTTTGGGTTCATGTTACAGGTAGGTTTAGGTCTAGGGCTAAAGCTAGCTGACGGCCGCAGTTACAAGAAAGTGTATTTCATAGCTGTCATAGTTCTGTGCTTTCATTGAGTGCGTTCATGATGAGAAAGTGATTCTGTACATCCTTGCACTCACACACAGCAAGGTAAATGGTAACAGAGCAAAATAGCTGATCAGAGGTTCTGGAGAGGGTATGTGATATGGTACAAGGCACTCATTTCCAATTCACCTGATAGGAGCACATGGATCTAGTGCCGCGTTTTTGCTGAACGCCACTTCTCAGGAACATGTTCGTTCCCGAGTAACTTGGCAGCTTTCAAACCGTTCACTCCTGTGCTGTGTGAGAGAAAGTTACGCGAGTAGAGTAAGGGGACTGCTAGCTGCGCATGCATTGCTACGTTACAAACACTGTATGGTCCAAGTGAGGCAGTAGGCTGTGGCTTCTCTTCTTCCTGGGGCTACGCTTTTCTGATGGAAAAAGGACCTAGGAGAAAACGCTACTGTGGAAGCTCATTCCCCTGCAAGGATCACAAAGTGCTATGCTAGCCCTCCCTCCTTTGCGGACGGGAAATCATCTCCGTAGCTCTTGGGCTATGACACGAGCCAGAGATCCTATATTGCAGCAAGGTACTTGGACAGGATGCTGACAAGAGTACGTACTATGTGAGACACCACCGCTTTCATCTCCTACTGCAATGAGAACATTGATAACACGTCAAATAGTGAGGATGGCTAGTGTTGAGGACACTTTTCGCACGACTTGATATAATCCCTGAATGACGCATGGGAGCGCAAACTCTTCAGTGCTGTATTCTCAGAGTGGAATGAATGCCCTGGTAGGCCATTGAGGTACTTTTCGCTTCTTCCTCCTTGAACGCTTCACGAACGGGTGGAGTCCGAGGGACGTAGTATTGCCTCCATGGTTTCTTAGGCTACAGTCTTCTTCTCCCATCACATCTACTACCGAGATGGGAACATTGAGAAGACGCTGAACCCGGAGACGGCTTTGGGGGAAAAACCCGCTTCCTACGAAATAGGTTGATTCCCGAGTGATTTTGAGGAGCAAACATATCCTCACGAATGTATTATCTTCCACTGGGAGCCCCACAGGCTACTCTGGGATTCATATTCCCTTAGATCTTCAGAGACTTGGAGTCCAAGTCACGTAGCATGGCCTAGCGGCCTTCCAACGTCCGGATACGCTTTCCTCGCAGCACGCACAATTTGGCGAAAACAGTGGTAGCCCAGCTTACTCTAGTTCATAGTTGGCATAGTCCTGTGCTTCCGTTCACTCACACGGTTTGGGGAACGTGATTCCGGAACTCTCTGGCTAGCAACGTTACCGCCGAGATGATCATACAGAAAACCCATAGAAGAGACTTTCTAAGTCGGCCGGTTCTGTCGGCACCCGCTACATTTCGCACTCTACTGAACCGAGTCCATTGACCTAGTGTTACCCGCTGGAGATGAGATTTGCTAATAAGGCACTTGTGTGAAACATCCTGATTCCCTTGTTGTTTGGAAGCTGGGCACGAATTCCTTGCTGTTCTAGCAGAAGGAAATTCAGTCGAAAAGAGTCAGTGGACTGTGAGCTTCATGTGCATATCTAGGTTCGACAAACAGTTTTGTCCACAAGACATAGTAGGCAGTAGCTGCAGGAAATCTTCGGACTCTGCTATTTGGCTGGAACAAAGAGAGCGGCGAAAAGCCCACACGCGCAGCTCATTGTCCTGCAAAGTTCAGATGCTGCTATGTTCCTGTTCGTTCACTGCCGATGGAAAATGATTTCAGTAGCATTTTGGTTAGGACACAACGCAAAGCTCTGATATATCAGACACCTCCCGTTTAAAGATACAGTTAGGGTTAGGGCTAGCATTAGGATTACGGTAAGGGTGAGCTTTATTATTAGGGTTAGGGTTAGGGTTAAGGGTAGGGTTAGGGTTAGGGTTAGGAACAGGGTTTGCGATAGGGTTAGGGTTAGGGTTTGGGTTCATGTTACAGGTAGGTTGAGGTCTAGGGCTAAAGCTAGCTGACGGCCGCAGTTACAAGAAAGTGTATTTCACAGCGGTCATAGTTCTGTGCTTTCACTGAGTGCGTTCATGATGAGAAAGTGATTCTGTACATCCTTGCACTCAAACACAGCAAGGTAAATGATAACAGAGCAAAATAGCTGGTCATAGGTTCTGGAGAGGGTATGTGATATGGTACAAGGCACTCATTTCCAATTCACCTGATAGGAGCACATGGATCTAGTGCCGCGTTTTTGCTGAACGCCACTTCTCAGGAACATGTTCGTTCCCGAGTAACTTGGCAGCTTTCAAACCGTTCACTCCTGTGCTGTGTGAGAGAAAGTTACGCGAGTAGAGTAAGGGGACTGCTAGCTGCGCATGCATTGCTACGTTACAAACACTGTATGGTCCAAGTGAGGCAGTAGGCTGTGGCTTCTCTTCTTCCTGGGGCTACGCTTTTCTGATGGAAAAAGGACCTAGGAGAAAACGCTACTGTGGAAGCTCATTCCCCTGCAAGGATCACAAAGTGCTATGCTAGCCCTCCCTCCTTTGCGGACGGGAAATCATCTCCGTAGCTCTTGGGCTATGACACGAGCCAGAGATCCTATATTGCAGCAAGGTACTTGGACAGGATGCTGACAAGAGTACGTACTATGTGAGACACCACCGCTTTCATCTCCTACTGCAATGAGAACATTGATAACACGTCAAATAGTGAGGATGGCTAGTGTTGAGAACACTTTTCGCACGACTTGATATAATCCCTGAATGACGCATGGGAGCGCAAACTCTTCACTGCTGTATTCTCAGAGTGGAATGAATGCCCTGGTAGGCCATTGAGGTACTTTTCGCTTCTTCCTCCTTGAACGCTTCACGAACGGGTGGAGTCCGAGGGACGTAGTATTGCCTCCATGGTTTCTTAGGCTACAGTCTTCTTCTCCCATCACATCTACTACCGAGATGGGAACATTGAGAAGACGCTGAACCCGGAGACGGCTTTGGGGGAAAAACCCGCTTCCTACAAAATAGGTTGATTCCCGAGTGATTTTGAGGAGCAAACATATCCTCACGAATGTATTATCTTCCACTGGGAGCCCCACAGGCTACTCTGGGATTCATATTCCCTTAGATCTTCAGAGACTTGGAGTCCAAGTCACGTAGCATGGCCTAGCGGCCTTCCAACGTCCGGATACGCTTTCCTCGCAGCACGCACAATTTGGCGAAAACAGTGGTAGCCCAGCTTACTCTAGTTCATAGTTGGCATAGTCCTGTGCTTCCGTTCACTCACACGGTTCGGGGAACGTGATTCCGGAACTCTCTGGCTAGCAAAGTTACCGCCGAGATGATCATACAGAAAACCCATAGAAGAGACTTTCTAAGTCGGCCGGTTCTGTCGGCACCCGCTACATTTCGCACTCTACTGAACCGAGTCCATTGACCTAGTGTTACCCGCTGGAGATGAAATTTGCTAATAAGGCACTTGTGTGAAACATCCTGATTCCCTTGTTGTTTGGAAGCTGGGCACGAATTCCTTGCTGTTCTAGCAGAAGGAAATTCAGTCGAAAAGAGTCAGTGGACTGTGAGCTTCATGTGCATATCTAGGTTCGACAAACAGTTTTGTCCACAAGACATAGTAGGCAGTAGCTGCAGGAAATCTTCGGACTCTGCTATTTGGCTGGAACAAAGAGAGCGGCGAAAAGCCCACACGCGCAGCTCATGGTCCTGCAAAGTTCAGATGCTGCTATGTTCCTGTTCGTTCACTGCCGATGGAAAATGATTTCAGTAGCATTTTGGTTAGGACACAACGCAAAGCTCTGATATATCAGACACCTCCCGTTTAAAGATACAGTTAGGGTTAGGGCTAGCATTAGGATTACGGTAAGGGTGAGCTTTATTATTAGGGTTAGGGTTAGGGTTAAGGGTAGGGTTAGGGTTAGGGTTAGGAACAGGGTTTGCGATAGGGTTAGGGTTAGGGTTTGGGTTCATGTTACAGGTAGGTTTAGGTCTAGGGCTAAAGCTAGCTGACGGCCGCAGTTACAAGAAAGTGTATTTCATAGCTGTCATAGTTCTGTGCTTTCATTGAGTGCGTTCATGATGAGAAAGTGATTCTGTACATCCTTGCACTCACACACAGCAAGGTAAATGGTAACAGAGCAAAATAGCTGATCAGAGGTTCTGGAGAGGGTATGTGATATGGTACAAGGCACTCATTTCCAATTCACCTGATAGGAGCACATGGATCTAGTGCCGCGTTTTTGCTGAACGCCACTTCTCAGGAACATGTTCGTTCCCGAGTAACTTGGCAGCTTTCAAACCGTTCACTCCTGTGCTGTGTGAGAGAAAGTTACGCGAGTAGAGTAAGGGGACTGCTAGCTGCGCATGCATTGCTACGTTACAAACACTGTATGGTCCAAGTGAGGCAGTAGGCTGTGGCTTCTCTTCTTCCTGGGGCTACGCTTTTCTGATGGAAAAAGGACCTAGGAGAAAACGCTACTGTGGAAGCTCATTCCCCTGCAAGGATCACAAAGTGCTATGCTAGCCCTCCCTCCTTTGCGGACGGGAAATCATCTCCGTAGCTCTTGGGCTATGACACGAGCCAGAGATCCTATATTGCAGCAAGGTACTTGGACAGGATGCTGACAAGAGTACGTACTATGTGAGACACCACCGCTTTCATCTCCTACTGCAATGAGAACATTGATAACACGTCAAATAGTGAGGATGGCTAGTGTTGAGAACACTTTTCGCACGACTTGATATAATCCCTGAATGACGCATGGGAGCGCAAACTCTTCACTGCTGTATTCTCAGAGTGGAATGAATGCCCTGGTAGGCCATTGAGGTACTTTTCGCTTCTTCCTCCTTGAACGCTTCACGAACGGGTGGAGTCCGAGGGACGTAGTATTGCCTCCATGGTTTCTTAGGCTACAGTCTTCTTCTCCCATCACATCTACTACCGAGATGGGAACATTGAGAAGACGCTGAACCCGGAGACGGCTTTGGGGGAAAAACCCGCTTCCTACGAAATAGGTTGATTCCCGAGTGATTTTGAGGAGCAAACATATCCTCACGAATGTATTATCTTCCACTGGGAGCCCCACAGGCTACTCTGGGATTCATATTCCCTTAGATCTTCAGAGACTTGGAGTCCAAGTCACGTAGCATGGCCTAGCGGCCTTCCAACGTCCGGATACGCTTTCCTCGCAGCACGCACAATTTGGCGAAAACAGTGGTAGCCCAGCTTACTCTAGTTCATAGTTGGCATAGTCCTGTGCTTCCGTTCACTCACACGGTTCGGGGAACGTGATTCCGGAACTCTCTGGCTAGCAAAGTTACCGCCGAGATGATCATACAGAAAACCCATAGAAGAGCCTTTCTAAGTCGGCCGGTTCTGTCGGCACCCGCTACATTTCGCACTCTACTGAACCGAGTCCATTGACCTAGTGTTACCCGCTGGAGATGAAATTTGCTAATAAGGCACTTGTGTGAAACATCCTGATTCCCTTGTTGTTTGGAAGCTGGGCACGAATTCCTTGCTGTTCTAGCAGAAGGAAATTCAGTCGAAAAGAGTCAGTGGACTGTGAGCTTCATGTGCATATCTAGGTTCGACAAACAGTTTTGTCCACAAGACATAGTAGGCAGTAGCTGCAGGAAATCTTCGGACTCTGCTATTTGGCTGGAACAAAGAGAGCGGCGAAAAGCCCACACGCGCAGCTCATGGTCCTGCAAAGTTCAGATGCTGCTATGTTCCTGTTCGTTCACTGCCGATGGAAAATGATTTCAGTAGCATTTTGGTTAGGACACAACGCAAAGCTCTGATATATCAGACACCTCCCGTTTAAAGATACAGTTAGGGTTAGGGCTAGCATTAGGATTACGGTAAGGGTGAGCTTTATTATTAGGGTTAGGGTTAGGGTTAAGGGTAGGGTTAGGGTTAGGGTTAGGAACAGGGTTTGCGATAGGGTTAGGGTTAGGGTTTGGGTTCATGTTACAGGTAGGTTTAGGTCTAGGGCTAAAGCTAGCTGACGGCCGCAGTTACAAGAAAGTGTATTTCATAGCTGTCATAGTTCTGTGCTTTCATTGAGTGCGTTCATGATGAGAAAGTGATTCTGTACATCCTTGCACTCACACACAGCAAGGTAAATGGTAACAGAGCAAAATAGCTGATCAGAGGTTCTGGAGAGGGTATGTGATATGGTACAAGGCACTCATTTCCAATTCACCTGATAGGAGCACATGGATCTAGTGCCGCGTTTTTGCTGAACGCCACTTCTCAGGAACATGTTCGTTCCCGAGTAACTTGGCAGCTTTCAAACCGTTCACTCCTGTGCTGTGTGAGAGAAAGTTACGCGAGTAGAGTAAGGGGACTGCTAGCTGCGCATGCATTGCTACGTTACAAACACTGTATGGTCCAAGTGAGGCAGTAGGCTGTGGCTTCTCTTCTTCCTGGGGCTACGCTTTTCTGATGGAAAAAGGACCTAGGAGAAAACGCTACTGTGGAAGCTCATTCCCCTGCAAGGATCACAAAGTGCTATGCTAGCCCTCCCTCCTTTGCGGACGGGAAATCATCTCCGTAGCTCTTGGGCTATGACACGAGCCAGAGATCCTATATTGCAGCAAGGTACTTGGACAGGATGCTGACAAGAGTACGTACTATGTGAGACACCACCGCTTTCATCTCCTACTGCAATGAGAACATTGATAACACGTCAAATAGTGAGGATGGCTAGTGTTGAGAACACTTTTCGCACGACTTGATATAATCCCTGAATGACGCATGGGAGCGCAAACTCTTCACTGCTGTATTCTCAGAGTGGAATGAATGCCCTGGTAGGCCATTGAGGTACTTTTCGCTTCTTCCTCCTTGAACGCTTCACGAACGGGTGGAGTCCGAGGGACGTAGTATTGCCTCCATGGTTTCTTAGGCTACAGTCTTCTTCTCCCATCACATCTACTACCGAGATGGGAACATTGAGAAGACGCTGAACCCGGAGACGGCTTTGGGGGAAAAACCCGCTTCCTACGAAATAGGTTGATTCCCGAGTGATTTTGAGGAGCAAACATATCCTCACGAATGTATTATCTTCCACTGGGAGCCCCACAGGCTACTCTGGGATTCATATTCCCTTAGATCTTCAGAGACTTGGAGTCCAAGTCACGTAGCATGGCCTAGCGGCCTTCCAACGTCCGGATACGCTTTCCTCGCAGCACGCACAATTTGGCGAAAACAGTGGTAGCCCAGCTTACTCTAGTTCATAGTTGGCATAGTCCTGTGCTTCCGTTCACTCACACGGTTTGGGGAACGTGATTCCGGAACTCTCTGGCTAGCAAAGTTACCGCCGAGATGATCATACAGAAAACCCATAGAAGAGACTTTCTAAGTCGGCCGGTTCTGTCGGCACCCGCTACATTTCGCACTCTACTGAACCGAGTCCATTGACCTAGTGTTACCCGCTGGAGATGAAATTTGCTAATAAGGCACTTGTGTGAAACATCCTGATTCCCTTGTTGTTTGGAAGCTGGGCACGAATTCCTTGCTGTTCTAGCAGAAGGAAATTCAGTCGAAAAGAGTCAGTGGACTGTGAGCTTCATGTGCATATCTAGGTTCGACAAACAGTTTTGTCCACAAGACATAGTAGGCAGTAGCTGCAGGAAATCTTCGGACTCTGCTATTTGGCTGGAACAAAGAGAGCGGCGAAAAGCCCACACGCGCAGCTCAGTGTCCTGCAAAGTTCAGATGCTGCTATGTTCCTGTTCGTTCACTGCCGATGGAAAATGATTTCAGTAGCATTTTGGTTAGGACACAACGCAAAGCTCTGATATATCAGACACCTCCCGTTTAAAGATACAGTTAGGGTTAGGGCTAGCATTAGGATTACGGTAAGGGTGAGCTTTATTATTAGGGTTAGGGTTAGGGTTAAGGGTAGGGTTAGGGTTAGGGTTAGGAACAGGGTTTGCGATAGGGTTAGGGTTAGGGTTTGGGTTCATGTTACAGGTAGGTTTAGGTCTAGGGCTAAAGCTAGCTGACGGCCGCAGTTACAAGAAAGTGTATTTCACAGCGGTCATAGTTCTGTGCTTTCACTGAGTGCGTTCATGATGAGAAAGTGATTCTGTACATCCTTGCACTCAAACACAGCAAGGTAAATGATAACACAGCAAAATAGCTGGTCATAGGTTCTGGAGAGGGTATGTGATATGGTACAAGGCACTCATTTCCAATTCACCTGATAGGAGCACATGGATCTAGTGCCGCGTTTTTGCTGAACGCCACTTCTCAGGAACATGTTCGTTCCCGAGTAACTTGGCAGCTTTCAAACCGTTCACTCCTGTGCTGTGTGAGAGAAAGTTACGCGAGTAGAGTAAGGGGACTGCTAGCTGCGCATGCATTGCTACGTTACAAACACTGTATGGTCCAAGTGAGGCAGTAGGCTGTGGCTTCTCTTCTTCCTGGGGCTACGCTTTTCTGATGGAAAAAGGACCTAGGAGAAAACGCTACTGTGGAAGCTCATTCCCCTGCAAGGATCACAAAGTGCTATGCTAGCCCTCCCTCCTTTGCGGACGGGAAATCATCACCGTAGCTCTTGGGCTATGACACGAGCCAGAGATCCTATATTGCAGCAAGGTACTTGGACAGGATGCTGACAAGAGTACGTACTATGTGAGACACCACCGCTTTCATCTCCTACTGCAATGAGAACATTGATAACACGTCAAATAGTGAGGATGGCTAGTGTTGAGAACACTTTTCGCACGACTTGATATAATCCCTGAATGACGCATGGGAGCGCAAACTCTTCACTGCTGTATTCTCAGAGTGGAATGAATGCCCTGGTAGGCCATTGAGGTACTTTTCGCTTCTTCCTCCTTGAACGCTTCACGAACGGGTGGAGTCCGAGGGACGTAGTATTGCCTCCATGGTTTCTTAGGCTACAGTCTTCTTCTCCCATCACATCTACTACCGAGATGGGAACATTGAGAAGACGCTGAACCCGGAGACGGCTTTGGGGGAAAAACCCGCTTCCTACGAAATAGGTTGATTCCCGAGTGATTTTGAGGAGCAAACATATCCTCACGAATGTATTATCTTCCACTGGGAGCCCCACAGGCTACTCTGGGATTCATATTCCCTTAGATCTTCAGAGACTTGGAGTCCAAGTCACGTAGCATGGCCTAGCGGCCTTCCAACGTCCGGATACGCTTTCCTCGCAGCACGCACAATTTGGCGAAAACAGTGGTAGCCCAGCTTACTCTAGTTCATAGTTGGCATAGTCCTGTGCTTCCGTTCACTCACACGGTTTGGGGAACGTGATTCCGGAACTCTCTGGCTAGCAAAGTTACCGCCGAGATGATCATACAGAAAACCCATAGAAGAGACTTTCTAAGTCGGCCGGTTCTGTCGGCACCCGCTACATTTCGCACTCTACTGAACCGAGTCCATTGACCTAGTGTTACCCGCTGGAGATGAAATTTGCTAATAAGGCACTTGTGTGAAACATCCTGATTCCCTTGTTGTTTGGAAGCTGGGCACGAATTCCTTGCTGTTCTAGCAGAAGGAAATTCAGTCGAAAAGAGTCAGTGGACTGTGAGCTTCATGTGCATATCTAGGTTCGACAAACAGTTTTGTCCACAAGACATAGTAGGCAGTAGCTGCAGGAAATCTTCGGACTCTGCTATTTGGCTGGAACAAAGAGAGCGGCGAAAAGCCCACACGCGCAGCTCATGGTCCTGCAAAGTTCAGATGCTGCTATGTTCCTGTTCGTTCACTGCCGATGGAAAATGATTTCAGTAGCATTTTGGTTAGGACACAACGCAAAGCTCTGATATATCAGACACCTCCCGTTTAAAGATACAGTTAGGGTTAGGGCTAGCATTAGGATTACGGTAAGGGTGAGCTTTATTATTAGGGTTAGGGTTAGGGTTAAGTGTAGGGTTAGGGTTAGGGTTAGGAACAGGGTTTGCGATAGGGTTAGGGTTAGGGTTTGGGTTCATGTTACAGGTAGGTTTAGGTCTAGGGCTAAAGCTAGCTGACGGCCGCAGTTACAAGAAAGTGTATTTCACAGCGGTCATAGTTCTGTGCTTTCACTGAGTGCGTTCATGATGAGAAAGTGATTCTGTACATCCTTGCACTCAAACACAGCAAGGTAAATGATAACACAGCAAAATAGCTGGTCATAGGTTCTGGAGAGGGTATGTGATATGGTACAAGGCACTCATTTCCAATTCACCTGATAGGAGCACATGGATCTAGTGCCGCGTTTTTGCTGAACGCCACTTCTCAGGAACATGTTCGTTCCCGAGTAACTTGGCAGCTTTCAAACCGTTCACTCCTGTGCTGTGTGAGAGAAAGTTACGCGAGTAGAGTAAGGGGACTGCTAGCTGCGCATGCATTGCTACGTTACAAACACTGTATGGTCCAAGTGAGGCAGTAGGCTGTGGCTTCTCTTCTTCCTGGGGCTACGCTTTTCTGATGGAAAAAGGACCTAGGAGAAAACGCTACTGTGGAAGCTCATTCCCCTGCAAGGATCACAAAGTGCTATGCTAGCCCTCCCTCCTTTGCGGACGGGAAATCATCACCGTAGCTCTTGGGCTATGACACGAGCCAGAGATCCTATATTGCAGCAAGGTACTTGGACAGGATGCTGACAAGAGTACGTACTATGTGAGACACCACCGCTTTCATCTCCTACTGCAATGAGAACATTGATAACACGTCAAATAGTGAGGATGGCTAGTGTTGAGAACACTTTTCGCACGACTTGATATAATCCCTGAATGACGCATGGGAGCGCAAACTCTTCACTGCTGTATTCTCAGAGTGGAATGAATGCCCTGGTAGGCCATTGAGGTACTTTTCGCTTCTTCCTCCTTGAACGCTTCACGAACGGGTGGAGTCCGAGGGACGTAGTATTGCCTCCATGGTTTCTTAGGCTACAGTCTTCTTCTCCCATCACATCTACTACCGAGATGGGAACATTGAGAAGACGCTGAACCCGGAGACGGCTTTGGGGGAAAAACCCGCTTCCTACGAAATAGGTTGATTCCCGAGTGATTTTGAGGAGCAAACATATCCTCACGAATGTATTATCTTCCACTGGGAGCCCCACAGGCTACTCTGGGATTCATATTCCCTTAGATCTTCAGAGACTTGGAGTCCAAGTCACGTAGCATGGCCTAGCGGCCTTCCAACGTCCGGATACGCTTTCCTCGCAGCACGCACAATTTGGCGAAAACAGTGGTAGCCCAGCTTACTCTAGTTCATAGTTGGCATAGTCCTGTGCTTCCGTTCACTCACACGGTTTGGGGAACGTGATTCCGGAACTCTCTGGCTAGCAAAGTTACCGCCGAGATGATCATACAGAAAACCCATAGAAGAGACTTTCTAAGTCGGCCGGTTCTGTCGGCACCCGCTACATTTCGCACTCTACTGAACCGAGTCCATTGACCTAGTGTTACCCGCTGGAGATGAAATTTGCTAATAAGGCACTTGTGTGAAACATCCTGATTCCCTTGTTGTTTGGAAGCTGGGCACGAATTCCTTGCTGTTCTAGCAGAAGGAAATTCAGTCGAAAAGAGTCAGTGGACTGTGAGCTTCATGTGCATATCTAGGTTCGACAAACAGTTTTGTCCACAAGACATAGTAGGCAGTAGCTGCAGGAAATCTTCGGACTCTGCTATTTGGCTGGAACAAAGAGAGCGGCGAAAAGCCCACACGCGCAGCTCATGGTCCTGCAAAGTTCAGATGCTGCTATGTTCCTGTTCGTTCACTGCCGATGGAAAATGATTTCAGTAGCATTTTGGTTAGGACACAACGCAAAGCTCTGATATATCAGACACCTCCCGTTTAAAGATACAGTTAGGGTTAGGGCTAGCATTAGGATTACGGTAAGGGTGAGCTTTATTATTAGGGTTAGGGTTAGGGTTAAGGGTAGGGTTAGGGTTAGGGTTAGGAACAGGGTTTGCGATAGGGTTAGGGTTAGGGTTTGGGTTCATGTTACAGGTAGGTTTAGGTCTAGGGCTAAAGCTAGCTGACGGCCGCAGTTACAAGAAAGTGTATTTCATAGCTGTCATAATTCTGTGCTTTCATTGAGTGCGTTCATGATGAGAAAGTGATTCTGTACATCCTTGCACTCACACACAGCAAGGTAAATGGTAACAGAGCAAAATAGCTGATCAGAGGTTCTGGAGAGGGTATGTGATATGGTACAAGGCACTCATTTCCAATTCACCTGATAGGAGCACATGGATCTAGTGCCGCGTTTTTGCTGAACGCCACTTCTCAGGAACATGTTCGTTCCCGAGTAACTTGGCAGCTTTCAAACCGTTCACTCCTGTGCTGTGTGAGAGAAAGTTACGCGAGTAGAGTAAGGGGACTGCTAGCTGCGCATGCATTGCTACGTTACAAACACTGTATGGTCCAAGTGAGGCAGTAGGCTGTGGCTTCTCTTCTTCCTGGGGCTACGCTTTTCTGATGGAAAAAGGACCTAGGAGAAAACGCTACTGTGGAAGCTCATTCCCCTGCAAGGATCACAAAGTGCTATGCTAGCCCTCCCTCCTTTGCGGACGGGAAATCATCACCGTAGCTCTTGGGCTATGACACGAGCCAGAGATCCTATATTGCAGCAAGGTACTTGGACAGGATGCTGACAAGAGTACGTACTATGTGAGACACCACCGCTTTCATCTCCTACTGCAATGAGAACATTGATAACACGTCAAATAGTGAGGATGGCTAGTGTTGAGAACACTTTTCGCACGACTTGATATAATCCCTGAATGACGCATGGGAGCGCAAACTCTTCACTGCTGTATTCTCAGAGTGGAATGAATGCCCTGGTAGGCCATTGAGGTACTTTTCGCTTCTTCCTCCTTGAACGCTTCACGAACGGGTGGAATCCGAGGGACGTAGTATTGCCTCCATGGTTTCTTAGGCTACAGTCTTCTTCTCCCATCACATCTACTACCGAGATGGGAACATTGAGAAGACGCTGAACCCGGAGACGGCTTTGGGGAAAAAACCCGCTTCCTACGAAATAGGTTGATTCCCGAGTGATTTTGAGGAGCAAACATATCCTCACGAATGTATTATCTTCCACTGGGAGCCCCACAGGCTACTCTGGGATTCATATTCCCTTAGATCTTCAGAGACTTGGAGTCCAAGTCACGTAGCATGGCCTAGCGGCCTTCCAACGTCCGGATACGCTTTCCTCGCAGCACGCACAATTTGGCGAAAACAGTGGTAGCCCAGCTTACTCTAGTTCATAGTTGGCATAGTCCTGTGCTTCCGTTCACTCACACGGTTTGGGGAACGTGATTCCGGAACTCTCTGGCTAGCAAAGTTACCGCCGAGATGATCATACAGAAAACCCATAGAAGAGACTTTCTAAGTCGGCCGGTTCTGTCGGCACCCGCTACATTTCGCACTCTACTGAACCGAGTCCATTGACCTAGTGTTACCCGCTGGAGATACGATTTGCTAATAAGGCACTTGTGTGAAACATCCTGATTCCCTTGTTGTTTGGAAGCTGGGCACGAATTCCTTGCTGTTCTAGCAGAAGGAAATTCAGTCGAAAAGAGTCAGTGGACTGTGAGCTTCATGTGCATATCTAGGTTCGACAAACAGTTTTGTCCACAAGACATAGTAGGCAGTAGCTGCAGGAAATCTTCGGACTCTGCTATTTTGCTGGAACAAAGAGAGCGGCGAAAAGCCCACACGCGCAGCTCATGGTCCTGCAAAGTTCAGATGCTGCTATGTTCCTGTTCGTTCACTGCCGATGGAAAATGATTTCAGTAGCATTTTGGTTAGGACACAACGCAAAGCTCTGATATATCAGACACCTCCCGTTTAAAGATACACTTAGGGTTAGGGCTAGCATTAGGATTACGGTAAGGGTGAGCTTTATTATTAGGGTTAGGGTTAGGGTTAAGGGTAGGGTTAGGGTTAGGGTTAGGAACAGGGTTTGCGATAGGGTTAGGGTTAGGGTTTGGGTTCATGTTACAGGTAGGTTTAGGTCTAGGGCTAAAGCTAGCTGACGGCCGCAGTTACAAGAAAGTGTATTTCATAGCTGTCATAGTTCTGTGCTTTCATTGAGTGCGTTCATGATGAGAAAGTGATTCTGTACATCCTTGCACTCACACACAGCAAGGTAAATGATAACACAGCAAAATAGCTGATCAGAGGTTCTGGAGAGGGTATGTGATATGGTACAAGGCACTCATTTCCAATTCACCTGATAGGAGCACATGGATCTAGTGCCGCGTTTTTGCTGAACGCCACTTCTCAGGAACATGTTCGTTCCCGAGTAACTTGGCAGCTTTCAAACCGTTCACTCCTGTGCTGTGTGAGAGAAAGTTACGCGAGTAGAGTAAGGGGACTGCTAGCTGCGCATGCATTGCTACGTTACAAACACTGTATGGTCCAAGTGAGGCAGTAGGCTGTGGCTTCTCTTCTTCCTGGGGCTACGCTTTTCTGATGGAAAAAGGACCTAGGAGAAAACGCTACTGTGGAAGCTCATTCCCCTGCAAGGATCACAAAGTGCTATGCTAGCCCTCCCTCCTTTGCGGACGGGAAATCATCACCGTAGCTCTTGGGCTATGACACGAGCCAGAGATCCTATATTGCAGCAAGGTACTTGGACAGGATGCTGACAAGAGTACGTACTATGTGAGACACCACCGCTTTCATCTCCTACTGCAATGAGAACATTGATAACACGTCAAATAGTGAGGATGGCTAGTGTTGAGAACACTTTTCGCACGACTTGATATAATCCCTGAATGACGCATGGGAGCGCAAACTCTTCACTGCTGTATTCTCAGAGTGGAATGAATGCCCTGGTAGGCCATTGAGGTACTTTTCGCTTCTTCCTCCTTGAACGCTTCACGAACGGGTGGAGTCCGAGGGACGTAGTATTGCCTCCATGGTTTCTTAGGCTACAGTCTTCTTCTCCCATCACATCTACTACCGAGATGGGAACATTGAGAAGACGCTGAACCCGGAGACGGCTTTGGGGGAAAAACCCGCTTCCTACGAAATAGGTTGATTCCCGAGTGATTTTGAGGAGCAAACATATCCTCACGAATGTATTATCTTCCACTGGGAGCCCCACAGGCTACTCTGGGATTCATATTCCCTTAGATCTTCAGAGACTTGGAGTCCAAGTCACGTAGCATGGCCTAGCGGCCTTCCAACGTCCGGATACGCTTTCCTCGCAGCACGCACAATTTGGCGAAAACAGTGGTAGCCCAGCTTACTCTAGTTCATAGTTGGCAT